>NC_056747.1:451292858-451357858 GCF_019279795.1 Protopterus annectens
CATGTTGCTGTGATACCCTCATACATTTATTGTTGTAACACGGTTTGTTGTGACATATGTCCTATGAGGGATATGAAGTCAGTATCTCTCATGGCTGTCACAATGTACTAACTACAATCCTGCTCACAGTGAATGGAAAGGCCCAACACCCACATGATGTTCCTAGATGTTGGAGTGTGTTTCCATGCAATTGGCTATGGGAATGTTACCACAGCTGTTCCACATGCAATCAGCTAGAGGAGAACTGCAATTCGTGCAGAGGCCATCAGCTGATCATGAGCATCTCTTACAAAACACAAGCTGCTGCCTAAGCAAAGCAGGTGTACTTCTCCACATCCACCAGAGAGGGAGTGAGAGAGACAGACAGAGACAAAGTAAGACAGGGAGGGGGTGGGAGAGTAAAACCTAAGCATGTATGTGTCACACACTTATCAGTGTAGGGTTTCAAACCCCTGACTGACTATGTATTACTATCACATGTTTATTTTATTTATTTATTTTATTTATTTTACATTTGTTGACCGGGCTGGTCCAACTGGATTCATGTCCATTTTCAGCAGAGGCCCGGGGAGAAAAGCTCCAAGTGAGGTACATTTGAGCATTATTCATTAAAAGCATTTAACAGTAAAAAAAGTTACACATATAGTTAGCTGCTTATTTTAAATTACTCTGTAAAGTTAAACAGTAAGGCATCATTTTCTGTTAAAGCTGCATACTGTTTAGATAAAATAATATTTTGAGTCATTTAAGTATGAAAACTCTTAAAGTCCTTTCACCTTCACTCTCAAAGTGAATTTCTTGCTATCCATGTCTCTAACACATAACATGCTATGCAGTTATTGCATGTGCCACAGACCTAACATTTTGGGGAGTTGTCCAAAGGTATATCTGATGTTGAGTGACATCTGCAACAGTGATATAAGAGCGATAACGTAAGTGTAGTACACATGCCTGTCCACATGAACAGGTGTCAACGTTGACACAGCCACACTCTCTCAGGGACTCACACAAATTAACACAGTTGGCAGGGTCAGGAATAGACTTCCCTACTAGCTAGCTTGCCACAATACAGTAATACACAGGTATCACATGCAACACAGGGGTTATCCGGATGATATATGGGCAAAGGGTTTGTGAAGGTGTCTGACATCAGACGGCATGCTTCTGTAGGCCAATGGGAGGTGTAGTGAGTGCGAATGGGGTCAAAATCATTATACTCCACACACACAGACACAGTTTGCCAGTGCTGACATGCATGGGTGCATTGCTTCACAGGTGTGTAGTGGTTGACTGTGCCAGAAGGCTGTACAAGGCTAGGTGAAGGGTATACCTTGGCATCAGGCCACATGACAATGGTCTGCAGTGTGGCTCAGGGGTGTAGTGTCTGGCTTGGCCCACACAGGTGGGTATTGTATTCACCATCCAGTCATATGGATTACTATTGTGGGTGGCCAGTGCTGTGCAATGCTTGCCATGTATGTCTTCTATAGTCCATGACATGGATGGTGTCTGGGATGTGCACACGTCCCACATGCATGTTCTGTGACATGTGGATCTGTACCTGGGGTGTCTTTGCAATGTTGTGTACACAAATTGTTATCATCAGATTCCTGGCCTCATGTGGTGGGAACTGGCAATGGACACCAGGTTGACCCTGTACCCACATTGACAGCATGATACAGATATTTCCTGGTGTCAGTGGCATCTGTCCATACAGGGCATGTGTTTAAGGCATGGTATGTCATTCTTGGGTCACATTTGATGGCACTACAATTGTTGCAGGAGTCCAGTGGGGAACATAGTGAAGACGCACTGTCTGCAATTATGTGCCTATTTTAGTGATGGGACCGGGTGCCATGCCCTCTGTAGTCAGCTGCAATCACACCTTGGTTGCTATCTGTGGGCAATATGCAGAGAACTACCAACAAAGCGGTTGTTGCCTAGCTGAGTGTGTTTGTGTATGAGAAATGGGTTGAGAGTGTTCTCTGGGTAATACAAGGGTTGCCTAATTTATTCGCCAGGCCTTGATGTCATATGTAGGGGTATGGATTGTCAACCCCAGCCTCTCTGCTGTTTGACATATGTTATCCTTGTAAGGTGGACATTGTGACATATAATAGGCCCACCATGTAAAAAATTTGCAAAACCTGCTCCACAATGAGTCCAGTTGTTACACACTCACAGCCACCTCCACACACGATACGACTGACAAACACAGACACACACACCGAGTCTCACAGTTGCCATGTCTGGGATTAGAACCCTTACCTAACTAGTACATTGCACAATATCATTACACAGTTATAGCACGTGCCATTGTGATTACTGGGCTTCTCCTTCCCCAAAGGTGTATTTCAAGGTGAATGACATCAGCAGGCTTGCCAAAGTAGGGCAATGGAGGTTGTATTGACTGTGAATGGCCTCAAAAGCATTGCTTCCTACACAGACAAACATCCACACTTGCTATGTCTGGGAATAAAACCCCAAACAAACTAGTATATCACACTACAGCATTACACTGTTACAGGATGAACCATTAAGATTACTGGGCTACTCGTTCTCCAAAAGTGTATTGCAAGGTGAATGACATCAGCAGGCTTGCCAAAGAAGGGCAATGGAGGTTGTATTGACTGTGAATGGCCTCAAAAGCATTGCTGCCTACACAAACATCCACACTTGCCAGGTGTGGGAATAGAGCCCCTATCTAACTAGTATATCACACAACAGCATTACACTGCTATAGGATGCACCATGGAGATTACTGGGCTACTTCTTCCCCAAAGTTGTATTTCAAGGTGAAGTCATCGGCAGGGTTGCCATAGTAGGACAATCGGGAGTACAGTGTGTGTGCCTGGGCCATAACCTAATCATCTAGAGGCAGACACACCACACTCAGGCACACACAGGTTTATATTCCACAGGTATGTGTATACAACTGCTAGATGAGTACTGACTTGTACAGTCATGTTGCACAGTTAGCACTAGCACCACAGACACTATAATACTGGGGGATTCCAGAGGCATATATCTACGGTGATTGACATTTGCACATCATGTGGTTTTAGCTAATTGGATGTGTGCTGGGTGGGACAGGCCTCATGATGGAAGGCTCTTTGTCACTGTCACTCTCTTCCACACATCTTTGTATGTGTACTTTTGGCCTATTATAGTGTGTTGTCCTTGGATATATGTGTGTATTCCTATCCAATGTGTGTGCAAAGCATGACTGGTGCTTACTGAGGAGTGTATGCACTAACATCTGTGACTGTCAGATATGTATGGTCCACTGTTGTTGCCAGACATGGGCTTCATTTGCCAGACATGGGCTTCAGTGTGTGAGCATGCCCAGTATGACCTTTCAGTAGTCTTTTTGTCTGACATGGCCTTCATTTCTCTAAGTGTGGGAGCATGCCCAGTATGACCTTCTGTATTGTATGTGTGAATCCATTCCAGGTAGATTGTACTCCAGTGCAGACTTTTGTGTTCTACACCTACAGGTAGAAAACTGTTTCTGCAGGATATCTATAGATCAGTTGACAATATGGGGTCAACATGGGCAAAGAATAGTGGGTTACTGTAGGTAATTGTGTCTGTGCTGCTTCTGCTACATGGTCCTGGTGTTAGCAGAGATATTCAGAGATATGTACTGTTATACACTGTGATGTTTTATGTAATCAAGTACTGTCAGGTAGACATATTTGCTTGCAGTGATGTCCTGGGCAACACAGGGTGACTGCAGCTGTGTCCAGTATTGTGGTCAGCAGCCTACATATTGTTGCAAACTCAAGCCATTCTGGAGGGGAAGCTGCTGGGTCTGTGTAAATGATTTAGCACCTTGGTACAGTGGTGGCAGGGGATCCCATGCTTGTACATCCATCAACGAGACAGTATGGCCATTGCTTGCTGTGGTGATACCTCACAGCTGTACAGATTCACACAGGTTACCCAGAGGCTGTGGTCATAATTCTGGATATTACCCCTACCTACACATTGTGGTTTACGAGTATGTTTGTAGCCACCCATTCTTCTGTTTGCAGCCAGGGATAGAATGTGCACACGGTTGAGTTTCGGACTTCACGCACTTCATGCTACCCATGCTCCCACACCCCACACCCCCATTATTCTGTTCTCTTCCATACATTGTGCAGACATTCTCTGATATTTTCCCTATAGTTATCACCTCATCACAGCAGTCATTTGGTGTTGGTCCACAGTTCATGCAGTGGGACATGGTGGGCATGTTACTGTGATTTGTCCAGATGGCCTTGCATTTGGGTTCTGTGGACTGTGTTATGTTGTTATTTGGGAGTCAATGACATAACATACATTGGCATTATGGGTGAGACACAAGCCTTTGGCAGTGGACTGTAGGCCATTTGGTAGTGATGCAGGGCAGGTGTAGCCGGCCGTTGCATTCTGTCAGTCCTACAGTCCCAGAATGTGATACACTATATTCCCCTGGGGTGACAGGGTAGGTGTGCAAGGTGTTCATGCCAATACTTTCTGTCAGTATTAGTCCAGTAGTGTGGATGCTGGCAGGGTGCTGCTTACAGCTAGGGACACACCTGCATGGGACACCTGGTCTGCATGCTGCATTCTTTTGCTATTGCCATACACAGGTGGGGGTCATATTGTACTCATTCCCAACGGCAGGGTTAAGGCCAGAGAGGTACCTGTGGGTGGTGGTGGGGTGAGCTGGAGGCATGTGTGCTATGGCCACTACTTGCATCTGAGTCACAGATATGCATGGGGTATTCCACTTATTCTGGCTTGTGCAGGGGCATCAGCTCTTTCTCAATACATCATTCCTATGACCTTTGTGGTCTGCCAGTGTTTGGCCAGATGACATCGGTATTCCCTTCCTCAAGCCCAGATACTGTGCTGCAGACCTGTATGTACAATTCCAAGGGTGTGTCCATTTGACAGTTACATATTTTACACTGTCTGTCTGGGATACTTCCCCCTGTGTCATGCCATGTCCATCTTTCAGATGGTGACACATATTACTTCCAAACATTTACTATGGCTTACTGCTAGGATGTGTTATTCTGGGAAGCATTGTGTTTGGCACTGCAGTTGTGAGAACTTGGCCCTGTCATTGGCAGTACTGGGCAATGGCCACCAGGACAAACCTCACCAAGCATACATACTGACCAGTCTCACACAATATACAATACACACCAACCTAACATATGCAGACTTGCATATTGTACACATGCTACAATCTATCCTGCTACCTTGGCCAGCTCAGGTAATCTGTGCTCCACTGTTATTATACCTACACATGCATGTTACTACATTTCTACATAGGATTGGGGGCACACCTGTGGGTTACTGCATGTCTACATAGGATTGGGGGGCACACCTTACTGTTACAACATTTTTACATAGGATTGGGGGGGCACACCGCAGGATCATATTGTGTAGCATGGCACATACGGTGACAATTTGGGTACATGTAGCTGATGAGTACTGCAAGGCTCCACTGGATGTGTCCAGGTACCGGAACTGTGACTTGAGCATCCCAAATGCACGCTCTGTTATGATTCTGATCTGTGCATGTGCCTCATTATGGAGTTCTTGTTTGGGTGTGTGTGCATTGCTGATGGGTGTCTTCAGCCACGGCTCCAGTGCATAACCAACATCCCCCACTAGGTGACCGTAAGGGATGTCCCCATTGGTAAATCTCTGGTACAGCTGTGTCAGATGCCAGATGTGAGAGTCGTGATAGCTTCAAGGGCAGCCAGTTCACACATTCATAATAATGCCCTGGGCATCACACATGACCTGGCAGTTGATGGAGGGGAAGCCCTTGCGGTTGATGTAGACCCTACCCTGCTCACCAGGTGGTACCTTGATGCATATGTGCGTGCAGTCTATAGCACCCACTACCGCATGGTATTCTGCTATTTGGTGGAACAGGCGCATATTGCTGGCCAACACCTCATGGGTGTTGGGAATATATACGTGCTCACTGGCATGTGCTGACATGGCATCCAGAAACTGGTGAAGTACCCTGGATGCTGATGCCTGTGAGATCCCCATGATATCCCCAGTTGGCCTTTGGAAGGTACCTGTGGCTAGTATTCTTAGGCCTACACATACCTTGGTATCAACTGGGATTGGTTCCCCCTGTTAGTTCTGTGTGTTAGGCATGGCCGGCACAGCTCAACAATTTGCTGAAGGAAGTCACTGTCCATCCTATAGTGCTCCACTATCTCCAGCTCATGTAGCCCCTGGTAGGTTACCCTGGGACTGCACACTCTTCTCCATCTCCTTATTGTGGGTTGGTCGACAGCATTCTCATCCTCACCACCCTCAGACTCTTCCACATGTTGATGTATGATAGCTGCTGCAGCCCCTATCATTTTGTTACTTTAGTTTGTTAAAATTTCCCATGGGTGGCCACGGTGGTGCAGCAGTTAGCATTGTCACCTCACAGCAAGGGGTTCTCTGGTTCGATCCATCATCTGGGGTGCCTTCTGTATGGAGTCTGCATGTCCTCTCTGTGGTGGCGTGAGTTTCCCCAGGGTGGTCTGGTTTCCTCCCACATCCTAAAGACATGCTGTAGGTGGCTTGGACACTCTAAAATTGGCCCTAGGTGTGACTGTGTGCATGTGTGTGCCTTCTGTGGAAGGTTGGGTGCTGGACTGGCAACTCCACAGTGTAAAACTCCACTGCCAATTATGAGTGGACAGGTGATCCGCTGTGGTTACCCCTAACTGGGAAAAGCCGAAAGAAGAAGAAGTTTGTTAAAATTTCCCCACTTGTATACACTGGTGGTGTAGAGTATGTGGGAAAAACCAGAGGGGAAGGTGTTTGCTTAGTTTATAGTAGTGTTCTGGGCTGGGCTGGTCTGCTGTCTGTGTAATTGGCTGATTCTGATACATTTCACCTGCCAGCTATGTTAGTTCTCCTTGATTATCTTCCTACTGCTGTTTTCCCTTCCCATTGCCTTCCTGTTTAAGCCTGGGGTGCGCCACGCAAACACAGTGCTGAAATGTGCACAGAGCTGCTATTTCCTGGTTTACTTTTTTTTCTCCCTTTAAAACCCGGTGCGCGGCACGTACACCCGCTTAGGCAATATAAAGAGTACTAGACAGCTTCAGACACATCCCCTTGCTTAGCTCTGCTAAGCTAAACGCAACCCCAAGCCACAGGGCTCCAATAAGCTTACAGTATGCCTGACACACACCCTTATGATGTCAGCTAACTCTTAGACTTGAGCCATGCTATTCCTGCCCTTACACTGTTGGGTGCTGGCTAGCATTGAGGGGAAATCTGGGATTCAGTGTCATTCCCCTCATTTGCATGGGATTGCTTGCTAATGCATAGTTACACGTCCCACACTGAGCCTTCCCCCTTAGCAACCACTATGCACTGGCCATGTTGTCTTCTGCCTGCCATAGAGTATAATGGCAAAATAGTGATTTTGGTTAGAATGCTTATTTCAGGTTATATTTTTATATTTTCGGCCCAATCCCATTTGTGCCACTGCCCTACTCTTAAACAGCCAAAATCAGCTAAAAAGTTATTTCTTTTATTTTTGCAACTGTTTTCCATGCCATTGGCCATATATTTGGCCATTGGCATGGTTTCCACATAATATACACCCTTTATTTAGAATTGTCATGGCTCCCTTTTGTAGTTTGCAGAAATGTACTCGGTTACTAACTGAGTACATGTCTACACTCTACAGTAGTCCTGCATGGCCGGCTGACAGCTTTCTGGATCACAAATTCACCTCATTTGCATGGTGTTCACCTGCAAATGGGGTAATTTGCATACAGGAGCTGTGTCCATGCAGGAATAGTGCAGGAGCGCTTGTGCATGTCCCTGCAGCTTATTCCTGGATCGCACGGTGGCCATATTGCCTCCAGTAGCTCCTGCACTGTTCCTGCACATCATGCAGGGCTTGCTGAATCTGGGGGACTATGTTGTATACAGAAAAATTAAATGCTGTATGATGAAATTTCATATATGAACAACAATAATTTTCCTCTAGCAGAAGAAATATATGGTGAGATGAAGAGCTTCTACTCAAAACAATTAGTTTTGAATATGGAAGTATATATTCATTTAGTGTATAGTATAAGGAAGTAGTAAGCAATTCTGTATAACTGTAAACTAAAGAATTAGATAATGGATACTAGAATAAATATAAGTAAATAAAGAGGTAATGACACCTTTTTCTGCCACAAAATGGGAATAAAAAGGGATGCGATAGTTCTCACCTATGAATCTTAAATGTTGAATAGTAGGAATGGATGTGTATAAGCCGGAGAAGAGATTAATTATTTATAAAAGAAATGCTTGGAAAGTTGTTTTAGAAACTTAATTCTCTCCCTTTGCTGCCAGCAAAGTGAAGATAGTGTACTAAGGTACCTGTCACCTAAGACAAAGAATTGTACAAATAGGTAAAAAAAGAGTAAGGTAATTGAGATCTAAAGTTAATGAGGGCTAAAGAATAAATAAGTGCAATAGGTTGCGCAATTGATGGCATAGTTTAATAGATATTAAAGTAGTAGGGGAAAACAAAAAGTTAGAAAGGTTTAAGAGGTAAAAACTTTGCAAACTCTTGTCACCATCTTGAAGACAATGCTGTGTAACAGGTCTCTCCTAAATGAAATCAAATTAAACTTAGCTAAGAGAAAATAAAGGGAGAAAAGGCTAAGCTTGTCATCATCAAGGAAGAGGTAAGTAAAATAACTGAAGCTGACAGAGGATAAAAGAATTGAAGAGGCACTGATGTACAGCAGTATGCTTGTGCAGAGGTACTAATGAGGGATTCAGCGAATGCAGTAAATAAGATGCAGATCAGGATACGTAGCATTTGTGAGAGTGAAATAAGTGGGAAATCCTGAGAATTACAGCTAAATTATATAATATTGTGTTGTTATCATTAGTAATATAAAAATTGTTGCCAAAGAAGATTCTCCCCCAGATTCTCAAAAGCAAGATTGGTGCAGGAGCTCAAGCAGGCAATATGTCTGCCGTGCGATCCAGGAACAGCCTGCAGGGGTGTGCACGAGCGCTCCTGCACTAATCTTGCATGGGATAAGCCCTGGTATGCAAATTATCTGATTTGCAGGTGAAATCCATGCAAATGAGGTGATTTTGCAATCCAGGAAGCTTGCAACAGTCTGTGCAAGACCAGTACTATCTGCAGAAATGTACTCGGTTAGTAACCGAGTACATTTCTGCAAAATCCAAAACGGAGCTGTGACATCCCCAAAGAAAGGCTGCAAATCATGTATTAAGCATGTCAATGGCCAAGTATAAGGCCATTGGCATTGCAAACAAAAAATAAATACAAAAATCAACTTTTATTTATTAAGCCGATCTCGGCTGTTTAAGCGTAGGGCAGCAGCGTGCAAACACGATCGGGGGGATAATAAAATAAACCTAAAATAAGCAGTCTAACTAAAATCAGTATTTTGCCATGCAAGTCAATGGCAGGCAGAAGACAACCTGGCCAGTGAGTAGTGGTTGCTAAGGGAGGAGGCTCAGTGTAAGACATGTAACTATGCATTACCAGGCAATCCTATGCAAATGAGGGGAAGGATAGTGAATCCCAGTTTTCCCCAGCATGTGAGTCAGGTCCCAAAAGTGTAAGAGTAGGAATAGCTTGGTGAAGCCTAGGAGTTAGGTGACATTATGGGGGGGTATGTCAGACATACTGTAAGCAGATTGGAGCCCTGTGGCTCAGGTTTGCTCCTAGCTTAGCACAGCTAAGCTAGGGGGTGTGTCTAAACCTGCCTAGCACTCTTTACAAAGTCTAAGCGGGTGTGCGTGCAGCACACCAGGTTTTACAGGAAGAAAAAAGAAGTTAAACCAGGAAATAGCAGCAGTGTGCACATTTGACTACTCTGTGCTGCATGCACACGGGCTTAAACAGGAAGGCAAAAACAGCATAGGAAGGTAATCAATGAGAACTAGCTTAGCTGGCAGGTGAAATGTATCACAATCAGCCAAATACACAGGCAGCAGACCAGCCCAGCCCTGAACACTACTACAAACTTAGCAAACACCTTCCCTTCTGTTTTTTCCCACACTCTACACCACCAGTGTAAACCAGTGGGGAAATTTTAACTCTCACAACACTAAAATGATAGGGGCTGCAATAGTTATCATACAACTTGTGGAAGAGGCTGAGGGTGGTGAGGATGTGAATGCTATTGACCAACCCACAGTGAGGAGACAGAGAAGAGTGTACAGACCCAAGGTAACCTACCAGGGGCTACATGAACTGAAGATAGTGGAGTGCTATAGGGTGAACAGGGACCTCCTACATATTTCCCCAACACCCGTGAGGGGTTGGGGCCAGAAATATTAAACAGTTCCACCAAATAGCATAACACTTTGAGGTTGTGGGTGCAATAGACTGCACGCACATATGCATCAAAGCACCACCTGGTGAGTGAGGTAGGGTCTACATCAACCACAAGGACTTCCCCTCCATCAACTGCCAGATCGTGGGCGATGCCCAGAGCATAATAGTGAATGTGTGTGCTGGCTGCCCTGGAAGCTATCACGATTCCCACATCTAGCATCTGATGCAGCTGTACCAGATATTTGCCAATGGGGACATCCCTCATGGTCACTTAGTGGGGGATGCTGGATATGCACTGGAGCTGTGGCTCATGACACCCATCAGAAATGCACATACACCCAAACAAGAACTCCAAAATGAGGCACACGCACAGACCAGAATTATAGTAGAGTGTGTGTTTTGGATGCTCAAGTCATGGTTCCAGTGCCTAAACACATCCAGTGGAGCCTTGTAGTACTCACCAGCTACATGTACCCAAATTGTCCTTGTATGTGCCATGCTACACAATATGATCCTGTGGAAACAGCTGCAGCAGGAACAGCATGGGGCAGGGCCTCACAGCCCCTCACCATTGCCAAGGCCTGCACAGGACAGAGTGACTCAGAGGAGGAACAACCTGAGCCTGCCCCAGTAGGCAGAAGGAGGCATGCTCAGTATGCCCTGGCCTTGGCAAAGAAGCAATGCATAGCACATACACTGACACAGGAGGGACCCAGGGAATACCACCTCTCTCTGACTCTCACATGCAGTAAAAGGGATGCCAAACATTACACTACCTGTGTCTAACCATGTGTAGGGAGTGTACTATGTGCATCCGACATAGGCAGCCCTGCAGCACCACCCTCAATACTGGGACACCCACAAGGTAAATGACTCACACATGCCAGTCAGGGGGGGTCACATACCCAACAACAGTCACAGCCAGCAGGACAGGTGTAGACAAACACAAACAAAGGCTGTGCTATGGCCCCTGAATGAGGCCTCCCCCCCCCAAGGCCTACACAGACAAATTACAGCAGGTCAGGCAAGTGGGATGTCAGTTCTGATGGGTAGGAAGTCAAAAACTAATATGTAGGTAATTAAAAGCTACGATCTGTAGTACACTGGTATGCATCTAGCCAGCACGATAGGTAAGACTACAGACTGAAATGGAGTACCCAACATATCAGTACAGTCCTAGCAAATGTGTACAAGTGTCAGGTGTGCCCCTCCATCCGACGTAGAAATGTAGTCACAGTCAGGTGTGCCCCGCCCCCAATTCTGTTTAGAAACGTAGAAAGAGTCAAGTGTGCCCCCACATCCTACGTAGAAATATAGTAACAGTCAGATATGCCCCCCTCCACAATCCTGTGTGGAAATGTAGAAATAGTCAGGTGTGCCCCCCATCCTACATAGACATATAGTAACAGTCAAGTGTGCCCCCCACAATCATGTGAAGAAATATAGAAATAGTCAGGTGTGCCCCCTATCCTACGTAGAAATATAGTAGCAGTCATGTGTGCCCCCCAATCCTGTGTAGAAATGTAGAAATAGTCAGGTGTGCCCCCCATCCCACATAGAAATATAGTAACAGTCAGGTGTCTCCCCCCCAATCCTGTGTAGAAGTGTAGAAATAGTCAGGTGTGCCCCCCATCCTACATAGAAATATAGTAACAGTCAGGTGTGCCCCCCCACAACCCTGTGTAGAAATGTCAAAATAGTCAGGTGTGCCCACTGTCCTATGCAGAAATGCAGTAACAGTCCATGCCAAATGATCACCAGATACCCTGCAGAGACAGCATGCTACCTGTAGGTGTACAACACAAAGGTCAGCACTGAAGTACAAACTACCTGGACTCGATCCACATATTCAATACAGACGGCCATACTGAGCATGCCCACACACTTAGAGTAATGAAGGCAATATCAATCAACAACATAATGAAGGCAATGTCAATCAACAACATACTGAAAGGTCATACTGGGCATGCTCGCACACTTATGAATGCCATATCTGCAAACACCAGTGGACCAGACATATCTGGCAGCCACAGATGTTAGTGCAGGCACTCCTCAGTATGCACCACACATGCTATGCATACACAGTGGATAGGAATACAGGCATATATGTAAGGACAACACACTATAATAAGCCAAAGGTAGACATACATAGATGTGTGGAAGAGGGTGACTGTGACAAGGAGCCATCCAGTGCTCTCCCACCCATCACACAGCCAAAGGGCCACAACCAAATGAGGGTCTGATGTCACACACTGCAGATACTAGCCACCGGTATCCATCACCATTACAGAGTATGTGGTGCATGTGCCAGCTGTGCAATATGACTGTTCAAGGAAGTAATCATCTAGCAGCTGTATACATGTACCTGTGGAATATGACACAGGTTGTGCCTGCATGTGACATGTCATCCCCTAGATGAATGGGTTATGGCCCATGCACACACAACACCCTCCCCATAGCCCCACTATGACAAGCCTGCTGAGGTCATCTACTGTGAAATACATCTTTGGGAGAATTGTATCCCAGTAATCTCTGTGGCGCATCCCATAACTGTGTACTGCTGTAGTGTGATAAACTAGTTAGGTAGGAATTCTAACCCCAGCTTTGGCAACTGTGTGTGTGTGTGTGTGTGTGTGTGTGTGTGTGTGTGTGTGTGTGTGTGTGTGTGTTCATGTGTATGCGTGTGTGTCTGTCTGACTATGTATGCGTGTGTGTCTGTCTGACTATGTCTGTGTAGAGAGCAATGCTTTTTAGGGTGGTCACACTCCCTACAACTTAAATGCTCTACTTTGGTAAGGCTGCTGATGTCATCCACCTAGAAATACATCCCTGGAAAAGTTACATCCAAGTATTCTCTGTGGTGCATCCCATAACTGCATACTGCTGTAGAGTGATAAAATAGTTAGATAGGAGTTCAATTCCCAGGCATGGCAATTGTGTGTGTCTGTTTGTGTAGAGAGCAATGCTTATTAGGGAAGTCACACTCCCTACAATTCAAGTGCTCATCTTTGGCAAGGCTGCTGATGTCATCCACCTAGAAATACACCTCTGGGTAGCAATAACACCGTAGTCCCTGTAGCATGTCCTGTAACTGTGCTCTGCTGTAGTGTGATAAATTAGTCAGTTAGCTGTTTTAATCCCAGATATGGCAGGTGTGTGTGTCTGTCTGTGTAGAAAGCAATGCTTTTTAGGGTAGTCACACTCCTTACAATTCAAATGCTCATCTTTGGCAAGGCTGCTGATGTTATCCACCTAGAAATACACCTCTGGGAAGATATAGCCTAGTAATCTCTGTAGTGTGTTCTGTAACTGCATACTGCTGTAGTGTGATAAATTAAGTAGGTAGCTGTTCTACTCCCAGACATGACAAGTGTTCGCTGTGTAGAGAGCAATGCATTTTAGAGTAGTCACACTCCATATAATTTGTATGCTTTACTTTGGCAAGGCTACTGATGTCATCTACCTAGAAATACAAGATGTAGCCCAGTAATTTCTGTAGCATGTTCCATAACTGTGCACTACTGCAGTGTGATGTAAACCTCTGTTAGGGGTTCTATATCCACACATGTCAGTTGTGGATATTTTGTGTGTTTTTCAATGTCTGTGTAGGGAGCAATGCATTTCATGCTAGTCACACTCAATACATTTCCAATGGCCTACTTTGGCAGTCCTGCTGATGTCATCCAATGTGAAATATACCTTTGGGGAAGGAGTTTGCCAGTAATTCCTGTGGTGCATCATATAACAGCTCTATACTGTAGTGTGATATAGACCTTTGGTAGGGGCTGTATACCCACACATGTTAGTTGTGGATGTTTTGTGTGTGTTTCAATGTCTGTGTGGGGAGCAATGCGTTTTAGGCTAGTCACACTCAGTACATTTCTAATGGCCTACTTTGGCAGTCCTGCTGATGTCATCCAATGTGAAATACACCTTTGGGGAAGGCGGTCTTCAATAATCCCTGTGATGTGCCCTATAACAGCTCTGAGCTGTAGTGTGATATAGATCTCTGGTAGGGGCTGTATACCCACACATGTCAGTTGTGGCTGTTTTGTGTGTGTTTCAATGTCTGTGTGGGGAGCAATGCACTTTAGGCTAGTTGCACTCACTACATGTCCAATGGGCCACTTTGGCAGTCCTGCTGATATCATCCAATGTGAAATACACATTTGGGGAAGGAGTACTCCAATAATCTCTGTGGTGTGTACTATAACTGTGTAGTGTAATAAGCTAGTTAGGTAGGGGTTCAACTCCCAGACATGAGAGGTGTGTATTTGTAACTTGCATCGTGTGTGGAGGAGAGTGTGGAACACCTAGGCCTAATATGGGGAGGGTTTTGCAAATGTCTTTTATGGTGGCCCTGTATCACAATGTCCACTGTACAGGGATAACAGATGTGAAATAGCTGAGAGGCTGGGGTGCAAATCCATACCCATACATGTGACATCATGGCCAGGCAATCACAGTTAGCAATCCCAGTATTACCTAGAGCACACTCTCAACCCATGTCACATACACACACACACACACACACACACACACACACACACACACACACACACACACACACACACACACACACACACACACACACACACACACACACACACACATGCCGAGGCAACAGCCAATATGTCTGTAGTACACTGCATATTGGTGACTGATAGTAACTATGGAGTGATTGCAGTGGCCTACAGAGGGCATGACACCCTGTCCATCTGTCCAATAGGCACATACATGCAGACAGTGCACCTTCCCCATGTTCCCCACTGGACATCTGCAACACCTGTGGTCCCATCACATGTGACCCACAAAGGACATACCATGCCTGAAAACATGCCCTGTATGGACAAATGCCACTGACACCAGGGAATGCCATTAACATGCTATCAATGTAGGTGCAGGGTTAACCTGCTGTCCATTACCAGTTCCTGCCACAGGTGGTCAAGACTGGCACATCTGATGATAATCTGTGTTCACAACATGGGCCCGACACCCCAGGTAAAGTTCCACATGTCACTGTACATGCATGTGGGAGGTGTGCACATCCCAGGCTCCATCCATGTCATGGACTAGGGAACACATATATGACAAGTGATGCACAGCATTGGTCACATGCAATAGCCACCCAGGTGATTGGATGATGGATACAATACCCACCTGTGTGGGCAAATGCAGAAACCACAGGCCTGAGCTGCAATGCAGGCCATTGTCATGTGGCTTGATACTAAGGTATACCCATTACCTAGCCTTGTATAGCCATCTGGCACAGTCAACCACCACATACCCATGCAGAAATGCACCCATGCATGACAGTACTGGAACCCTGTATGTTTATGTGTGTGTTGTATGATGTGTATGATCACATCCACACTCACTACAACTCCTGTGGTATACTGAAGCATGCTGTCTGATGTCAGACACCTCCCCATAACCTTTGTCCATATAACCTCCATATGACCTGTGTGGTGCATGTGATACCCGCACAGTAATGTGTTGTGGCAATCTCACTAGTGATTAGCTGTATCCCTGACCCTGCCAAGTGTGTCAGTGTGTGTGCATCCCTGTGAGAGTGTGGCTGTGTTGACGCTGGCACATGTTCATGCGGACAGGCACATGTACATCACCTACCGTATAGCTACCATATCTCTGTTGCAGATGTCACTCACCATCACATATATGTTCTTCGGACTCCACAACAGTAACCTATGTGGCGCATCCAACAACTGCATAGGACTGTGATAACACTACATAGTCATCAGGGGTTTGATACCCTGTGCTGGTAGGTGTGTGACACAAACATGCTTATATTTTATTCTCCCACCCCTCCGTGACTTATCAATGCCTCTCTCTGCCTCTCTCACTCCCTCACTGGTGGATGTGTTGACCTATACCTGCTTTTCTTAGGCAGCAGCATGTGTATTTTAGGTAATGTTCATGATCAGCTGATGGCCTCTGCACAAATTGCAGCCCTTCCCTACCTGATTGCATGTGGAACAGCTATGGTAACATTCCCATAGCCAATTGCATGGAAACACACTCCAATATCTAGGAACATCATGTTTGTGTTGGTCCTTTTCATTCACTGTGAGCAAGAACTCATTCTGTTGTTTGGCAAACAGCCTCTCAGATTAAGTGGGGATTTACATCTGACAACATACACTGTGGAAACAGGCCAACACACAGCAGGGGATGTGCCTGACCTGACTACAGACTGTAAGTGCTGCTATACTGCATTCAGAGTAATGTTGGTTTAACACGGGGTGTGTGCTGATATGGCTGTCCTACATGTATTAATACCTGCCATGTCTGTTGTATGTTTATGAGGACTCCCCATCTGTAGGGACATCTGCAGACTGGGCAGTGTGTGGTGCCTATGGTGTCATGTGTTACCCACAGAACATGTATCTGTGAACTGCAGAAGGTAGTGTGAGGATTGAAGTCTGTAGATGGTGAAAGCCATGACAGTTACTGACTTCATATCCCTCATAGGACATATGATGCTACAAATCCTGTTACAACAGTAAATGTATGATGTTATCACAGCAACGTGTCAATATTGGTCCTGTGTATGTGCTTCCAGCCACAACTCAGTCAAATTTGTACATATGTCATGCATTAAGAGATGCATATGTGCTGTACACCATAATTAGTGTCATCATATCTGATAACAAGCCATTGAGATATCAGACTGCCACATGTTATGTACAGTAGGGGTTATATTTGATGACATAACCTGGACATACTGTGGCTGTTTGTACAGTACTGAGGTCTCTGTACTTATGGCAGATGTCGACAGTGTGTGTAATGTTAATATGTACCTTGGCCTGTGTACAGACTGTGGTAGTTGTCATCATCCTAGGTCCTGTCCTATCTGATGTTACATGCTGCTCCACTGTATGTTACCATATTGGCTTACATGTTTGCAGGGTCATACACACACATGTCCCATACCACAGTCAGCCATCAGCTCAAACTGTGTAGTGGCCCAGTATATGTAGGGTTAGTGTGTGAGTGGCACATATGATGATGGTGTCAAACAGATAGTCCATTTACTGCAATATTATGCTAGCCTGTCATATGTGGCTGTGACTGTGTTCTCATTGGTTGTGGTTATGCACTTTCACACAGGTGTATCTTACCCTGTGCTGTGACATGCCTTTACAGCCTGCTATATATGCAGGTACATGTGCATTCTCCCATAGGAGATATAGGCCAGTGTTGAGCCAGTCTGCCTGTAGCCTGCGCAGTGCATTGTTACATGCCTAGCAGCTTAGTGTACTTACCCAGTGAGATGTCATGTGCAGATACTTGCCAGATGTACTGCTGCCGGGCCTCCCTTAACAGTCATATATGTCAGACATAGCAGTGGGATGCTGTACAGATGTATGTCAGTATCTAGTGGGTAGTATGTGGCCATGGCACCCCTGTACCAGTGGTTATTATGTGTCAGGCCAGACAGGGGTGTGTGAATGCATAACCTATGGTGGCATATGTATACCAGTCATCATGTGTTATGCCCATCTACATGGCTGTTAAAATCCATATTGACAGGCATGGTACACATATTTTGCACTAAGGGGTTCTTTGTATACCTCTGGACTGTACAGAGTGTGTCAGAATGTCCACACATATTGGCCAATATCTCTGCTGCAGTTGACAGGGGCAGTAAGTGCTAGCAGCGGTACTTTACTATGATGTCCTTAGGATGTCTGTCAGTAGCCAATGGCACACATGGAAAGCAGATGTGACCTCCCACACACACCATGTCTGTGAAGACAACCCCAATTACAGTAGCAATAGTATATAGAACTGTAATGGTACACAAATAAAGGTTTCCCATTTCCGCAAACCTGTGTATGGTGTTTTGTCCTATGACCTATCTGTGGGTATATGTTGCAGGCAATGATTGTCATTTGTATGGCTGGCCCATACAGTGTCCAGTTATTCAGGTGTGAACTGTAGGCATAGTGGCTGTTTCATATTTTGTGCACCTTCTACTATGTATCTTACTGTACATATCTCTGCGTGTGTATGTGTAGTCACATGTATATCTATATATATGTAAATATATATATATATATATATATATATATATATATATATATATACATATATGTGTATATCTGCATCTGCATATATGTGTCTGTGAGTATGTATCTTAGGGATGTTGATAGCTTCCACATTTTACATTTCCTATGGGAGCCAGACTGTACTGCATGATATGTTACCAATACCAGCCTGACATCTTACAGGTGGAATGTAGTACAGTTAACATCTTGTGCCCATGTTGTGTCAGGTCCTGGTTATGGAATCTTCAATACCTGGTAGTGTATTGCAGGGCAGACATGTTTGGCTGTGGGGGGGGGGGGGGGCAGGGTATGCCTATTCTTACAAGACGTATATTGTTTGGGGCCTCTCAACCTCATTAACGGTGCATGTGGACATATTTGTTTTTGTTAATCTACCATTGCTATCTACAGATGTATGGCCACACACACACACACACATATATATATATATATATATATATATATATATATATATATATATATATATATATATATATATATATCTGCTTACATATATATGACTATGTCCATATATACCTACATAGATATATATTTGCGTACATATATGTACCTTACCGTGTATATGTAGACATATAAGTGTAGACATGTATATGTATCAATGTAGGCATTTGCATGTATATATGTTCATATATATGTATGTATATGTATATATTTCTAAATATATATATATATATATATATATATATATATATATATATATATATATATATATATCGACATATATAGATATGTTGTATCTGTTTAGATAGTAATATATTTACACACACACATACATCTAGATGTTGGTATACATTCTCTGTAATGACCGGGCTGGATGATATGTTTCTGAAAACATCCAATTTATGTATATCTGTCATGGCTTAGTGGTAAATCACTTTGTCAATGGTGTGCAGGGTCCTGGGCTCGAGCCTTGCAGAGGCAGTTCATTTTGTTGCTGAGCAGAACACGGGCCATTGGGTGCAGAGTGATTAAAGCACTTTAAAGCAGTTGCAAGCGGGTTTGCATGGGTTTGCATGGAGCTAAGCGCTGCTAACTTCCGGTTACAATTTCTTACACTCAGTTAGCTTCTAATTTGCTTAACCTGTGTAGGCAGTGCTTACCCCAATGCAAACCCGCTTACAACTGCTCAAAAGTGCCTTAATCACTCCGTATCCAATGGCCCTTTTTCTGCCCAGCAACAAAATATACAAACTCTGCATGGCTCAAACCTAGGAGCCTGCACACCATAACCAATGTGATTTACTACTAAGCCATAGCAGATATACATAGCCATGATGTTTCCACAAACATAATATCCAGCACAATCATTCAACAGTACAGGACATTTACTTTTACGTGTGTGTGTGTGTGTGTGTGTGTGTGTGTGTATGTATATATATATATATATATATATATATATATATATATAAAACTAAATAGATATATACCTTTCTCTTTCCATGTATATATATATATATATATATATATATATATATATATATATATATATATATATATATATATATAAATATATATATATATATATATATATATATATATATATATATATATATATATGTGTGTGTGTGTGTGTGTGTGTGTATACAGATACATATCTATAGATATAATAGAGAACATAACAAAGACATATATGAACACAGGCTCCGTTAATGGGGGTGAGGGGGCTCAAGCAATATAAGTCTTACATGTATTGATACCCCCCCCCCCACCTAGCAAAACAGGTCTGCCCTGCAATACAATACCAACTGTTGCAAATGCCATAACCAGGACCTGACACTACATGGCCACAATATGTTAACAGTAAGCCATCCCACCTGTATTATGTCAGGCTGGTATTGATAACATATCAGGCAGTACAGTCTGGCTACCATAGTGAATGTACAATGTGTAAGCAATAAACAGTCCCAAGATACATATACAGACACATGTATGCAGATACTTATATATGCATATGTATATGTGTATATATATATATATATATATATATATATATATATATATATATATATATATATATATATATATATATATATATATATATATATATATACATATGTATAGATATATATGTAACTACACATACAGACACAGAGGTATGTCTAGGAAGATACATAATCAGAGGGTGCACAGCATACTGAACAGCCAGTATACCTACAGTTGCAACCTTATCCGATGGACAGTGTATGAGTCACCCATACCGAAGACAATTGTTTCCTGAAACATATACCCACAGAGAAGTCAAAGTATGTAACATAGGTTTATTTGTGTACTATTACAGTTGTATATGCCATGTCATATAGCTGATTATGCTTTGAAATACATACAAACAGAGTAAAGCAACTCTCAAACAGATCTTGTATTACAGTAATCTGAAAACATAACATCTGTAGGTGTCCACACCAAGGCCTTCAAGTAGTACAACAGGAAAGACAGAATGGGCCACAGGATAACAAGCAATCAACATTATGTAATGCAGATGTATAGCCCAGCGGCCTCTAAATACACTCTGCATGCAATCACTAGGGGGAAAAGACCTAGGTTGACACAATGGGCAGTATCTGTTACATAACAATGCATAACTGAAATCATCACAATCACATTGATGGCAGTAAGCAGTAGGCCAACAATGTTCACAAAGTGAAATGTATGGTAATGCACATCCGTATACCTTAAGGCAGCTTACTACTGGTATTCCTCACATGTAACACCCTAGGATACTTATGGTGCATACCTCCCAAACACTGACCTACAGGGGCATATAACACTGTTACATACACTGACCTATAGACTGCAGAAGTGCACACATGTGTTGTGCAGATGAAGCCCACATATATATGGTGCATATGTTCTGTACACCAGTATTTATTGACATCATACCTGATAAGCCAGTCAGATCGACTGCTGGACGTGTTGTGTGTAGTAGGGGTTGTTTCTGAGGACATTACTTGGACATTCTGTGTTTGTGTATACAGTACTGTGGTCTGTGTATGTAGGACAGGGGTTTTCAACCTTCACTATCCAAAGAGCCATTTCTGACCCTTCACCCACCACACTAAATTCATCAGGAGGGACAACAGCTATATGACTCCTAAAATGAAGATAGCAGAGCATATGTGGTTTCATATATAGTTTTACTAAATATAAGATAACTAAGTGTATAAGAACAATACCTAACATATGTCCATAATTGTGTCCCTGTGTTGGGATTGCTTGATCTGTGTGTGTGTGTGTGTGTGTGTGTGTGTGTGTGTGTGTGTGTGTGTGTGTGTGTGTGTGTGTGTGTGTGTGTGTGTGTGTTGTGCGGTAGAGTGTCCATTAATCCCCAGAGGTACAGGGAGCCACTACACTAGGGTGGAAGAGACACATGTGGATCCAGAGCCACAGGTTGCAGACCCCTGAGTTAGGATGTTTGATGACAGTATGTGTATTGTGCTTACGTACCTTGGGCTCTGTACAGACTGTGGTAGATGCCATTGTTCTTAGTCCTGTTCTATCTGATGTTACATGCTGCTCCAGTGTATGGTACCCTGTTGGCTCACATGTCTGTAGGGCCAGACACACATGTGTCCCATACCACAGACAACCATCGGACCACACTGTACCATGACCAGTGTATGTAGGGTTAGTGTGTGAGTGGCACATATGAGGATGGTGTTTATCAGACAGTCATTATAATGTCATATTAAGCTTGTGTATCATACGTGGCTGTGTTCATATTGGATATGGGTATGCATTTTCTCACAGGTGTCTGTTACGCTGTGCTGTGACCTGTGTGTCGAGCCCACTATAATCGCAGGTACGTGTGTATTCCCCCATAAAATATGTAGTCCAGTGTTGTGGCAGTCTGCCTGTAGTTTGCCCAGTGCTTTGTGACATGCCTAGCAGCCTACTGTAATTACCCAATGTGCTGTTATGTCCAGTTATTTGCAAGACATACTGCTGCCAGGCCAGCATAACTGTTGTGTATTTCTGATAAAGCAGTAGTATGCTGTACAGATGTATATCACTATCTACTGGCTAGTATGTGGCCATGTGAACTCAGCACCACCAGGTATTATGTGTCAGGAAAGACTGGCATGTGTGCGTGCATACACTGTGTTGGCATATGTACTCCAGTATTGTCGTGATATACCCATGTACATGGCTAGTAACATCCACATTGGGAGGTGTGGTCCACATGTCTCGCATGAAGGGGACATTTGTACACTTCTGGACTGACCACAGAGTGCCAGACAGTCCACATATATTGGTCATATCCCTGCTGTAGTCCACAGGATCATTAATGTGCTAGCAGTGGTACTGTACTATGATGCCCTTAGGATGTCTGTCCCTAGCCAGTGGTGCACATGTCTACAGCAGATGTGACCTTCCACACCCAACATGTCTGTTAAGACACCCCTATGACAGTAGCAACAGTCTACATATATACCTGCAATACATCCATGACATCTCCTTGCGCTAAGGGGTTGGGACTATTGGTGCTGAGGTAGGACTCCACTCCATGTTCTGGACATATGGTAAACATATATGTGTACACATATATCCACATATCTATATAGATATATACACATATACATATCCACATACATATACATATATATATATATATATATATATATATATATATATATATATATATATATATATATACATATAAACATAAACACATATACATATACACAGCAATGACTTCAACAAGTGGCTATTCTGATGTCATTCAAAGGGGATCCAGTATCTGTCTGCCTGGGATGACATGATTGACAAACCACGATGCTTTGGCAGAGATGGTCTGCACCTGTTCCCCCTGGGATTCAGATTACTGGCTACAGCTCTTGGCACCCCCATAGTGCCTAATCTAGGCAAGGTTCAAAGGACTAAACCATCACTGTAACAGATACAAGCATGCAACACTGAAGGTAATGCTACTCAATGCTAGAAGTCTAAACCTAAAAAGTCACTCTCTTGAAGCACACCTACAAATGGGGAACATCAATATCTGTGCAGTAAATGGGACCTGGTTCAACACTCCAGAGAGTACACCTGTAATAACAGTCTACAACTCTTATCACACATTTCAGGCACCAAACCAAGACCACTACACTACAGGTGGAGGAGTGTCCATATTCACCACGGTTATTCACATCTCCAGCCTAGTTCTCAACACAATGCATCTGAGAATCTCCAGGTGCAACTAACATTAGGTAAGACTATAATCCAAATTACAGCTTGCTACAAATCCCCCACCATGCCCCAAGATTCTCAATACACCTTTGTAAACATACTGGACAATATTAAGATACAACCAAACACCATAATACTGGGTGATTTCAACTGCCCTGCCATTAACTGGGAAAACTACTCGGGTACCAACACATTTTACCAACGATTCCTGGAATTCATACATTTCAACCCCCTGGATCAACTAATTCATTGTCCAACCAGGGGCTCCAATATTTTAGACCTGGTCATTACCAACATGGGAGAAAGATGCTCCACACCAATGGTCACCTCCTCATTGTTTAGGTCTGACCATGAGGTAATCACCATTGACATCCATATCGCACCCCCACCCTCCAGTAAGGAAACCTCCATAAAAACCCTCTCCAAAGCCAACATCATACTACTCAAGGCAGAAGTGACAAACTTCACGACACCCATGGAGACGGGAGCTGAAAGTGCAACTGGTGAATCCTACACTAAGGCACTGCATGAGCACATCCACTCATGCATAAATTGTGCCATCCCAAATAGAACCAAAATGCTGTCCTCTAAAAAAGGAAGCCAATCTGGTGCTCCACTGCCATAAACAAACTATACAACAGAAGGAAGAAACTGTTGAAGAAAAAAGAATAATCCCAAAATGCAAACTGCTCCCTTACCGGCCTCAGTAAGAAGCTGAGATCCCTCAAAATCCTCCAAAGCTTATGTAAATGTAATTGCCAAAGATTCCAAAGACAATCACAAGGCATTCTATAGTTATGTCCAGAATCTGAACGGCAATTCTCAGAACTGCTCTGAGCTACAACAGACTGGCATCAAATATACTGATTCCAAGGAGTTTGCCAATATCCGGGCAGATCGATTTAGTGCCACATTCACCCTCCTCTCACCCCATAAAAGGCCCATCTCAGTACAAAAAGATTGCCAAATTCCAGTAATCACTGCCACACAGGTAGAAACCGCACTCTCCACAGCTAGGAATACAGCATCCATGGGACCAGATGACATCCCAGGCTGTGTACTACATGAACTACAAAATAAACTTGCACCTCACCTAAGTGTAATGTTTAATCATAGCCTCACCTCAGGCTTCGATCCCACTGAGTGGTGCACAGCTACAGTTATCACACTCCACAAGGGAGATCCAACTTGGATCCCGAGAACTACCGTCCTATCAGTCTGATGAGCCTGATCTACAAGGTCATGGAATGTATTATCATGGAACATATAAACAAAGACATTGGCAACCATCAAACACTGGACCCCACCCAGGTTGGGCTCGTGAAGGGCCGATCTTGTCTCCTAAACCTGATTGACTACTTTGAATCAGTCTCTGGAGCTGTGGAAGAGGATAAGGTGGTCCACACAGCCTATCTGGACTTGGCCAAGGCCTTCAACACCATTCCCCACTCTGGAGACATAGTTAAACTTATGAAGCTGGCTATAAACTCCTGCATCACTCGATGGGTTGCCAACTGACTTACTAATGGAACCCAGACTGTAAAAGTAGCCAACTCCAATCCCAGCTCCAGACAAGTGACAAGTGGAGTACCTCAGGGTTCAGTCCTGGGACCACTCTTGTTTGGCATCTACTTCTCTAAAGTACAGGCCAACACTACGGAACTCTGGCTAACAAAGTTCACAGATGACTCCAAGCCGGGAGCCATTATTGCATCCCCAAATTATGTGGATATTCTACAACAGGGCATTACAGAAACAGATGGTTGGTGCCAGAACCATGGGCCCAAGCTTAATGCCAAGTAATGTATAGTTATCCCCTTTGAAAATACCATGTAACCATGAATTACCACATATGTGGCAGTACACTAAACACCGAAAGTGTTATGACAGACATAGGGGCACAGGTGGACAGTGGTCTCACCTTCATTAACCACATTGCCACAACAGTAAGGAAATCCTTATATGTGGCACACCTCATCACTGAAGACTTTTCATCCAGAAAAAAGGAGGTAATTGTCCCACTGTACTCATCCCTCATTATACCCAGTATAGAGTACAATGCCTCATTTGGTATGTACCTCACAACACATCTGCAACAGTTGGGAAGGCCACAGAAATACCTCACTATTAGAATCACAGGCCTAAAGCAGATGTCCTATGCTGACCATCTAGAAAGCCTCCAGCTATACTCTGTGGCATATCATCTAATCAGAGGCTATCTGTGCTTAACATACAAGGCTATGTCAAACCCTGAGAAATTACATCTGTATTAAGTGTATGTAATGCCATGTACAGTACATGCGTCTATGTGCTGTCATTATAGTAGCAAAGGATTTTGAGTGTCATGTCTGGGACACAGAAGTATATGAGACCCGCACAGCACTGTTATTTGTGTGAATGCATTACATACAGGGGTAGCAACCCAGGGTACATGCTGTTACACTGGCATGTAGTGTAACATGCAGTTACTACTGTTGACAGTGCTGTCCAAGGCAAGGGTAGAGTGCTAATATTACTACTGACAGCAAGCACACCTACGGGCATAGCTGCACTTTGAGGCCTTACTGTCATGCTCCTGGTGTATGGGCTGTGTCACCATATATATCCCCTACTGGATAATAATCAGATATGTGGAATGTCACTGTAGAGTACCGTCTGTACAACACATGTTAGTGAGGGTTTATAACATGTAGTAATGGCATACATATTGTCAAACATCCATCTGTCGACACATACATCCTACTGCATAGCTACTCACCAAACTGATGTCTGTCATTCCCTCTACAGATGTGCATATGGCAGGTATCCAGCTGGGATATGTACAGACAACCTATGCTTGATTGACACTGACATGTCTGGCCAGCTGTGTACTACCTGTCACATATAAGAGACAACACCCTGTATGGGCCACATGCCATGGGTACCTACACTACATTACCACAGTCAACAGAACATGCTTGGGTACAGGTCTCCATCACAGACATCAACCATGTGTTGTAATACATGTTGCATACATGTCAACTGGATCACCTCAGTGACCATGTGCATAAGCCACCCAGAGGATTGGCTGATGCATGTCACTCTTACCCTGACTGTCACTAACATGGTGTCTGTTGATAGATTGCCTGCTGGCACATGGCAAGTGACATAATACCAGTGTACACACACCCCCTACACAACCAATCTCTCCATGGACAATAGCCAGCTACACAGCTATGACCACCTGCAGCAATGCACCACAGTACTGATACGTGTATGTGTGCATTACTGATGATAGCAGTTTTTGTGTGTTAGTACACCTGTAGGTGGGAATTCCATGAAAGCCTTCACAACCACCTCAACACACTTTGCCATAGACAGATGTGGCCGCTGCTGTATTAGACATGACATGTACCCTGTTACACTCCTCTCCCTAATGACTATATGTGCCTTGCAGTACCAGCACAACAGTTGAGGCACAACATGACAATGAGAAGCTGACCATTTATTCAAATAAAAAGTGGTAAAAATTATCAAATAAAAGAAATGTTTCAGTGAGCGCTTTCACATTCAAACTGAATGCTTTATCAGACTGTTAAAGTAACTTTAAATTGATTTTCTCTAAATACCTTGTCTCTCTCATTGTTGAACCAATCATATTCATTGCTCATGAATAAATAAATCAGTATGACATCATGTACCTATATAGTAATAGTATATCCCTATAGTTTTGTCATCACATTTCAAAAGCTACTATCTGATAAACTGTCACTTAATTAATACAACTTTAAAAGCATAAATACATAAACACCACAAGCTAGTACCATATAAAAATATGTTAAGAAAAAAATATAATACCTATAAAGGTAAAACATCAAGCCATATGTATGTAGATATATATATATATATATATATATATATATATATATATATATATATATATATATATATATAAGAACTATATAGAACAAATATATATACATGTACATCTATGTATACAGATGATATAAATCTAAAGTCTGGAACATCTTAACAGGTTATAATGCCAATATAAAAAACAATCTATGTAATAAAAAGTATATTGTATAAAAAAAATTCTATCTATCTTGTATGTTATATAAATCTATAATAGTGCCAGCTTAACTAATAGATTAATATCTAAAAGTGTTTTTTGTGTACATAAACGATAAAGATAATATATATATATATATATATATATATATATATATATATATATATATATATATATATAGGTATATGGTTATTCCTCAGAATCGATGTATAGCAGCATCCTATATTAAAGGCTTCTAAAAAAATAGTGGGCTTAAGCTCTTAATGCTTAAAGTCTCTAGCAGCTAAAAAGGGTTTCAGGGAAACTCTATCATTGAACCCTGAGCCTTTATCTGCTTGTAATGTCAAAATCCATCTGGTTTCTCTTTGTTCCGTATAATTTTTATGATTACCTAGCCTAATGTTTTTATATACCAACTCTACGGCTATAAACGTAAAGCTATGTGTTGTGCCTTTATTCATTATGTGTTTCGCTAAGGCATTATTCTCACCTTCCTTGTTTATGGCATATATGTGTTCCTTCACACGTTCCCTTAATGTTCTTTTGGTCATGCCTACATAGAAAAATCCACATTTTATACATATAGCTAAGTAAATCAAATCCCGTGTCTTGCAATCTGCATATAGACTGAAATCGTATTCTCGCCCTGTATCAGCGTGGCAGAACTTGTTGTTGTTCAACATGTAGCAGCATTGATTACATCCCCTACATGCATAAGTTCCTTTTCTATCAGACTCTACATAATTCTTCTCTTTTTTCTCATAGCATAATAAGCGTTTCAATGATTTTGTGTTCTTATAAGTAAATTTGTGAGTGTCCCCCACTAATCCATGTAGTTTCTCATCTATGGTTAAAATGTTCTAGTTCTTCATAAAAATCTCTTTGATTTTCTTATTATTGTTCATGAAAGGTATCACAGGCTTGCTTAAATCTATTCTATCTCTTTCTCTATCCTTTATGTTAAAATCATGACTACCACCATATGTGAATGGTTTTCCTGTGGAAGTCATCCTTGTTACACTATCTTTGAACAAACAATCTGTTTCTTTTCTTTTATATCCTCTTTCTTGAAATTCATCATGTAATGTCTTAACTGTTTCTTGAAACTTGGTATCTTGGCTGGTGAGTCTGGATGCTCTTATTGCTTGTCCCTTCACTATGTTGCTATAGATATGTGTGGGATGCATGCTAGTGCGGTGTAATATTGAATTTTTCCTACACTCTTTTCTATAGAGCTGTGTTTGTATTGTACCTCCTTCTCTTACTAGAGGAACATCTAAAAACTCTATCTTTTCTGCTGACCATTTTCCTGTAAAAAACAGAAAATCTGTCGTTCCATTTATGTATTCAATGAACTCTCATAGTTTAGACTCCTTTCCTTTCCATAATAAAAAAAACATCATCTGCAAAACATTTGTAGAATAAAATGTTCTCATGGTATGTACTCCTTATTATGTATATATATTCCCAGTATGCCATTATGATATTAGCATACGAGTTTACACATGGGGTGCCCATGGCTACCCATTTCTGTTGTAAAAAATATTTGTCTCCGTATACAAACACATTTTTCTTTAGAACGATGTCCATTAACATGGCATATCTTATTATCAATTCTCTTGTCATATCCTTTTCTATCAGGAACAACCTCATGTAGTCAACTCCTACATCATTGGGAATTGAGGTGAATGATGAATTCACATCTAACGTTACCATATATCCAATCTCACCATTGTTTTGGGGTAGTGTATAATCAGAAGGGCTCCCTATGAACTGTTGTGTGTCTCTAAATACTCTCTCTGTCTGTTCCACTATCTTCCTTAACTTTTTCTCTAAATATATAGAGATCGTCTCAGTGAGCCATCCCTTACTCGAGACTATAGGTTTCATTGGTGGGTTCTTAGTGTCTTTATGGGCCTTGGGTAAACCACTGAAAGTAGGTAGAACTGGTTTTTCTATTAAAAATATTTATACAGATCAAAATCAATCACATTACATAAAAATAAGTCATAAAGTTCATCTTGTACATTATTAATAATTCTATTCAGCTTTATTAGAGCTATACTAAGATATGACTATCTTCTAATAGATTCAACATCTTGGTTCTGTACATGTCTGCATCAAGGATGACTACTGCTCCACCTTTGTCTGCTCCCCTTATCACAATATCTTTATTCAACTGTAACTCTGAGTGCGAGCTGTTCTTCCCTATTCAGATTGTAAAAATCATGTTTTCTATCTTTGTTATTATTATTATATAATTCATTCAAATCTCTTTCAATTGCTTTCTCAAAAGCTTCAACTAATGGATGCATTTGTGGAACAAACACTGAGGGTTTTTTTAATATATTTTCAGCACTACTGTTCGTGTTACCAAACATCATTTTAAGGCTCAAGTTTCTTGTAAACATTTTTAAATCTATAATGTAATCAGTACTGTCAACGTCTTTAGCTGGAATAAAAGAGAGCCCTTTATTCAAGAGACTTCTCTCATGTTCAGTTAACACATAGTTGGAAATGTTAATGACTAGGTCTGACTTACGGGTCGCAGAACTTTTTTCTAGAATTCCAATCGTTCCTCTGGTAATTTGTGTTTCCTGGGTCTGTATGATGGCGACCAAGACATTTTCTGCTGTATTCGAATCGGCAGAGGAAAAGGACAAAAATCACCATTGGAACTGGGTTGCCCTCGCACTAGTTTCACTTAGTTCTTTTCTATGAACATCTTGTCCATCTCCTTTGGGTTTATTCTGGGCTTTGGTGAGTTGTGGTTCGTGTATTGGTAGTCTGTACCCCTCTTCATTGCCAGTTGGTGTGGCATTGTGAACCGATGGTGCCGGTTCTTCTATTTGTACTTCTCTCAGTGTTGAATGGGAAACCTGTGTTTCCTTCAAAGTATTACTTTGTTGAGACGAGCTCCTCCCTTGATGTCCTATTGGTTCTTCATTCTTTCAATTTGCCGTCTGTTGTTGGCGATTGGTGTCTGTCATTCTCCTTTGCTCACGTGGCCAAGCAAAGACGTTGCCCCTTTGAAAATCCAGGAAGTCTCTCTCGAGTTTCTTCCTCTTAGCTTGTCGTAGTCTGTTTGCAAGGAGTTTAGTAGTGGTGCTGACATTGTTTAACAGTTCACCCATTTCATCAGTTGACATTACAGTTTGTAACTCACTGCATATACTCGTTGATTCGATCATTAAATCGTTCTCTATTAATACATATTGTTCAATTAACAGCCTCATGTATCCAAAGCTGGTATCAAGATTAAGTCTCTGCCATTTGCTCAAGAGATCTGGATATGTATTGCCGAAACTGGGCATTTTCAGTATACGTAGACCTTGTGGAATTATTTTGAAACTAACACATGCTTCCATGTGTTTATGTTGCCACTGTGTTTGTTTCAATTTTTCTAATGTTTGTTCTAGTCTCCTTGTCAGTTGTAACAAATTAATATTTCTACTTATGTCAACATCCCCTCTCTCATTGTTAGTCAATTCTATTCATGAGAGTTTCAATAAGGGGTTGCTTTCTGCATATATAAGTCTCCTAAACGTTGCTTCATTATTATCTCTCACCGTATCATATTGGGATAAGTCCAAATCTCGAATAGTCTTGTCAGAGGTCCCTTCCATCATGTCCCTTGCTTGAACGATAAAATCAATGGTATATCTGTAGAAAATCTACAACCAAGGGTAAAGTGCCTCAAGTGCAGCACAGAAACCAAATCCAAAAAAGAAGCTAGTGGATGCACAACGCGACAATGAGAAGCTGACCGTTTATTCAAATAAAAAGAGATAAAAATTATCAAATAAAAGAAATGTTTCAGTGAACTATAGGGAGATACTATTGCTATATAGGTACATGATGTCATACTGATTTATTATTCATGAGCAATGAATATGATTGGTTCAACAATGAGAGGGACAAGGTATTTAGAGAGAATCAATTTAGAGTTACTTTAACAATCTGATGAAGCATTCAGTTTGAATGTGAAAGCGCACATTTCTTTTATTTGATAATTTTTACCACTTTTTATTTGAATAAACGGTCAGCTTCTCATTGTCGTGTTGTGCCTCAACTAGCTTCTTTTTTGGATTTGGTTTCTGTGCTACACTTGAGGCACTTTACCCTTGGTTGTGGATTTTCTACAGCTATACCAGCACAACAGTGTTGTACACATGGGTCGACAGGCATGGGAAACCCATTGAGGTCTGCCAAGTGTGTGTATATGTGTGCATGTCTGCACATCTGTAGGGTACACCATTCCGAGGCCACATACTCCTATTACACTACACATTACCACACAGTAGTACAGATAGTGCTGTCGCTGCCCATAGGTGAGACATGGCAATGCAACACCCTACTATGCCTGTGGCATGTGCATTAAATGCATATCCCTGTAGTACCACTGTTGTGATATACAATGGGTTGTATTGTCGTCGTGGGCAATGTGTGATAGTGGGTATGTCAGAGTGTCATAATGGGTTGCAGTCCATACAATATCCACTGGGGGATGTGGGTGCTGTGTACTCTGTCATTACACCATGGTACACCCAGTATATGTCCCACGTACCAGTTTCTGGTGACCACTGTCACCATCCACCATACAGGTAACTGATACCACAATACAGCCCAGTTACGCATATGCTGTATACAGCCTACCTGTAACACATTGGACACATGGACTAGTTAGTTAGCACCAATAAGCCGAGGCCTCTAAGATGTGTGTCTGCCTGTTATGTGTCTGTCAGTGTGTATACGATGGTATGACACACTAGGTATTGTCTATATACAACCATTACATGCCCATTACCATATTGTACATGTCTGTGGATGTTCTGCATGTAACATGTAACCTGGTGCACACTTCACCCTAAACATTGTGTGGTGTGTGCAATGAAAGCCACACAGTTCAGTAGCACTACATACCTAGGTAGGGGTCTAGTCACAGTGTTGCCAAGTAAGGATGTGCGTGTATTTGGATGGGTTGACATAAGGTTGCAGATTATATATGTCCCAGCGGATCTCCTGTCAATGTGGCACAGGCAATAACTGTTATAAAAAACAGTGACATGTGTGCAACTGCACACCGGATATGTCGCAGCCATGGTGTCACCACAGTGCCATAATCCTTGTGAAATATGACTGCAGACCATCCTCCTGCTGACACATGTACACCTACAACACAAATGGATAACAATGGAGATCACAATCAATCAGTGTTACTAACAGCTGAAATGCATCATAGCTGGATGGCTAAACTACCTGACATGTATGCATTACACATTACCCCTGACAACATCTTACACTGCAGTACATTGCTGCACTCTATTCCAGTCACTGTATGCATCAGAACCATATTAGCATGTCCCTGCATCAATGTTATGGATGACAGGGATGTGGCACAGGTATCATCATATGCACAAGGTGTGTTGTTGGTTTGCCAGAGGGTGGTCCATACATTTGACACCATGTGCATGGGTGAGGGGTTTAATTCTTTGATTGGGGTGTGATGATGTGGTGTGTGTTGGTATGGGGTTGTCCCAGGTGCGTTTGCATAGTGTGTGGGTATGCATTCACACAGTTCTGCCATGTGGCTGGCCTATACAGGTATACAGGTGTTTTTGGACAGCTGCAGACCATACCTGGCAGGGTGTGCAGTTCACCGTCTCCAGCCACGGACACGCTGACTGTGCCTGCCAGGGGTTCCATGGGCATGTGCAGGTACAGACTTTGATGTGCTACTCTCCCCTGATGATGACAGATGTCCGCTGGAACCATGTCCCACCTGGGACTGGCCAAGGCCACATGCACAAGGCCTGTTGATGGTTTGGTGTGGACAGCACCCCCAGTGATGTGCTGGGGCTGGTACTGCCACTACAGGAGTGGCTTGGTGTCCTAGCACATCCATGTCAACAGCCACCTGCTGGTATTTCTGGCCTACATCCACGTGGCCATTGCACCACTCCCACCAGGTTTTCAAGCACGGACATACAACGGTAAAGGAGTCCCACCATCTCACCCCACCGTCTATCCATGATCTCGTTCTATTCACGGGGAGCAGCAGCAAGTTCACAGATAATGTCACTTACAGATGAGAAAGCAGCCCTCTGCAGCATCAGGCCCTGCCTAGTGTGCATTTCCATACGTACCTGAGCCTCCATGACAGCCTGAAACATGCACCTGGTGGTACCAGTTGTGGCACTTCTGCCAGGGGCATGATGACAAGCGGCCCTCCCACGAGCACCATGGTACATCTGCCTATGTGGTGCTCTGCTGGGCATCCAGCTATGCTGACTGTGACCTGAAACAGTTGGCATGGAAAGCACACTCATCTGGGCATTGGCACCAACTGCCAACTGTCCATCTGCTATGGCCACTGGTGATGGGGTGTGTATGGGCACTGTAAATGTGTGTGGGTTTGGTGTGGCTAGGAGGGAGATGACAAATGATGGCGCAGTGTCGACCTCTGACAACCCCATCTGTGCCTCAACTGGACCATCATCATCATGGGTGTCTGTACGGACACCAACTTCAGATTGCATGTAGGAGGGACCCTGACCCACCTCGCCACCTGTGGGGGAAACAAACATGCACTTTAAGACTTGTACAGCATCGCATAACAGTACACACATTTACACACACACACACACACACACACACACACACACACACACACACACACACACACACACACACACACACAAACGTACAGCCACACATACTGACAGTCCACCTTACTACCTCCCTGTCCCTGGGTTGACAGACAGTCCCACATTCAGTTACATATGTTCCCCATCCTGCATGGCACTTGCTAACATGCACTCATTAATACTACCCATTAACATATCATTCCTCTCCATGCCTACACGTGTGATCACAACACATGACCTTTTACTCCATCACCTCCCTGACTTGATTGGAGTAGGTTGTACATGGCCTCACTGCTGTCATCCAGTGTTAACCCTGTGTATGTCCAGTCATCGTGTACATGGCCCCTATATTGTAGGGGCTACTACATTCACTACATATTTCACACACTTGAGTCTCATATTACAGTTTTGCTCAGTCCATGCCACATCTGCTGCACAATCATCCTATCATGTGGACAACAGTAATATCTGGATACACTCACTGGTGTGCTCTGGTAATTCCTTATTGCATGAGTAGTGCTACATATGTGAGTAGTCAATTATCTATCTGCTGATGTGTATACCTGGTGTGTACTTTCCCTCCCAATGCATGTTCCATGCTACAGACCTTGTTATACTATCAGCTGCCCTGTGATCACATATCAGACAAGTTTTCCTGGTGTCTCATGTGTCACTCTATGTCCATGTACGGCACGATCCCTAGGAGAATTACTGCCATGTGATCAACTCCACAATCACCTGTTCATACATGGACACCCACACAAACAGACACACATGTACACACACATTTGACATACATCGACCATACTCCACTCCACCAGATTGCACTTATAGACACAATAAACACCCCCTACACACACACACACACACACACACACACACACACACACACACACACACACACACACACACACACACACACACACACACCTACATGTGAGGTTGCACAACTTTTGTACACACAGTCCTCCCACTACCCTTCTGTCAGCATGCATTACATATGGTACTCAACAGCATGCAGTGCAGCTATAGTGACTTTATGCTAATGCCAGTATACATGTATGTGATGCATGGGCTGTGTTAGTAGGTGATGGCCCTTCCCCTTGATAACACTGCACCCATGTACACAGTGTTACTGTGGACCTGTTCTGCACTCTGCCTTGTAATGTGCACCATACCTCACAGGTGTACAAACCATTGCTGCATGTGTAGTACTGTGTCAGTTATGTCAGCTCCACTGCTCACAGCCCCTATGTGTTTGAGCGACACATACTTGAGATGATATGTGGACAGATGTCATTTGTGAATGCCTGATGTCTGGTTTACAGATCACATCAGCGGTGCATGTATGACCAATACAGGACTATCACACTGACAACTGCCAGACCTTACCATGGCTATGGGGGGTGCCCTACACATGTCCCACAACTCTGCATGATTGCAAGGTCTACTCATGTGCACATCCCTTGGAGTTCACACACTGCCATCACTATTGATGTGTAGTTAGGGTTATGTCTGCCACAGTTACTGAACCTGATTGTGTGCAGATACAGCCATTCTTAGCATACATAGGATCCCTGCTGCAGTGCACTGCTGTGTCATGATGACACACCCTCCCCACCTCCAGCCTTTTTGAAGATGCTTGACAACTATGGCCTACACATGTGTCAGTTTGCAGTGTCCCAAGAATGGGACACTACTTGCAACAGCCTACTACCAGCTAATTATGTGGACCACAATACTATGTTATGCCATAGTGTCAATCTGTAATGGTTGCTATTGTAATACATGTATATTTGCTATTGTAGCATATGAGGGTGTTGTTTTACACATGTCCCTACTGTAGGCCATGTGTGCTGCCATTCTTCTTATCCCTGTGGACACATTTCACAATGACAGGATGTTAGTTATCTTGCATGTGTCTGATGTACCCTTCTGATACCCCATCATGGTCTCCACTGTGATGCAGTGCATTTCACAGCAACAAAACATGAACATGTACAGCATGCAGTATGGGTAGGTGTGTTAGATGTGTGCATGGAATATCCCATAGCTATTACATGCCCTGTGTATTGGCAAGCATGACCATAAACCATACTCACCAGCTACAGGCTGCTGCCTTGGTGGTATCCTGGAGGGACCTACATAAGTGTGTGAGAGAGTTGATATCAGTGGCCACAGCTGTGGCATTCGTAAAGGGTGGGTGCAGCATTATGGTACATCAACAGTAGACATCCACAATACTACAGCTTATGCACAACTGTTTATTACTACTACACAGCAACAGAATATGTATATGACATTTCAGATATGCATGATCTACCTGCACAAATGTGGATGCATACACAACAGGGGTCTAATGATGTGCCCTGGGGCCCTACCTGCATGCTCCTCAGCCGGTGTGTTGATGGCACCCACCTCCACAATGCTTCCTGCCAATTGTTGGTTCTGCGGGTGGGCAGGTGCCACAAGGCTGCTGAGAAGCTCCTCCACATGAGTCAAGGGTGGATGGACGGTATGCCCCCCCTGTTGTGAGATGGTCCCCCCATACGGCAGCTGCACGCCGACTTACATGGTGAAGCAGGTCGCTACAATGATGCTGGACCTGCTCATAACTGCAGTTCTGCAGGCTGATATCACTGACCCTGTGGACTAGATCATTTCACAGGGCGGTCCTCTCCTGCTGATCATGGACTGACCAGATGAAAAGTAGTGGGTAGTGCTGTATAAGCTGTGTCAGGATTACCTCAGTTTCTGCAGCACTGAAAACTGGTAATCTGGCATGAGAAATCTTCCCTGAAAGACATGAAGATGGAAACAGGTCTAAGTAACTCATACAGCAGGGTTACCATAGTTCTTAATACACATCTCTGTCTCCTCCCACCATATCAGCTACAACAAACCGTTCACACAATGCAATTGGTATGTCAACAGCTTACCTACCATTGGGACATATGTTGTATTGTACCACGCTTTGTGCTATGTGTTTGTACCACACTTTGTGCTATGTGCTTGTAGCCATGTTCCCTGTGGGGATACTATATTTGTTGGCCTGTTTCAGACTATTTCACCTGCATGCCATTGTCAGTGCCACTATGGTTCCATATGTGCATGTGGTATGCATGCTATATAATTGCTGCACATCTGCCATTCTGTGTTATTTGGAATATCTATGCATGCTGTTGGACATGTTCTGGGATTGTGTGGACTATTACAGCCCACATATGTTCCATAACAGTGACACAATAGCATGTGTAGGGGTTAGATGCCAGCAAAAGCACCTCTCCCATCTCATTTGGCCATGTTGCCAGGCCACATCACATCTGGGACCCACCACGGGACCTTATCATCTACTGGTCCTGCACTACCTTCAGGTGGAACCACCTCAGGAAATGGTGCCCCCCCCACAAGCAGACATAGACAGAACCCTGTCACCCAAAATCAGGTCCAGGGTCTGGTACATAGGGAGCTCCACAGAGACATGGGGGATGTGATACATCACCTGGAGCCCTGCAGTACACATACACAGGGTGGACATGCTTGCTCCTCCTGTACAGCCCACAGCCCAGGCACATTTATGACTATGTAGATGCTGTTGTGACTGTCCATGTGTTGGGACCTTGGTCCCATTCCTTCCATATGGGGGCTCAATGGCGTACACATTCCAAACAACACTCGCCATCCACGGTGTTTACACACCACATGTGTCATATACCAGCCCTGTATGCTGTCTTTTCTGTCTTCAAACCCAACCTACATACCACAATTTGCCTACTAGCCTTCACAAACAAATGCAATGTTTTCCCAACATGGATTACACACCACATATCAAAGTCTATTTTTCACCCATGTACTGCTGTATATATATGTTGTGTATTGATATGTGTGATGTTCTCTCACATATATCATGGAAGGGGACATGTATTTACATATAAATGTGCATGTATATATATATATATATATATATATATATATATATATATATATATATATATATATAAAATCCTAGATATGTAATATGTTATAAAGTTTTGTAATGTACCATATATATATATATATATATATATATATATATATATATATATATATATATATATATGTATAAATATGTAGAAGAATTATATATATATATATATATATATATATATATATATATATATATATATATATATATATATATATATATATATATATATATATATATATATATATATACATATATGTGCAGATATATATTGTGGGTTGTTTATATACCTATATCTATATGATTGTCTGTATATTTGTAGACATACACGTCTAATTTTATAACACACATATATTTATCTATATGTGGGTGCATATGATATCTGGTCCAAGACTCTGTAACTCTCTTTCCTTCTACAGACAGGTGTCACATGTGAACACAGACTAACATTAGGGTGGTATATATGGTGACAGATTTCAGGCAAGCCTATTATACACCTATGGCATTCGTGCATGCTACATTACACATTAAAATGACTGTCCTGCAAGTGGTGTGCTCTGACACCCATGTTTCTATCATGATGGCAGTACTTCCACCACTAGCTATTGCCCACACAAATATACCAAATGCAGATATTATGGCTTACATCTTTGTCATTCATTGCTGATCTGCACAGTTGACAGGTATGCCCCACTGCCTACAGGGACAGACAGTATTGTCCAGAGCAGTTGTTCAGCAGAACATCATTATAGGAACAACTTCTGATGGCACATATAAATCATTCCACATCATATAGCCTATTATTCTATACCACATACTACATTCAATTAAAAAAAAAAAAAAAAAAATATATATATATATATATATATATATATATATATATATATATATATATATATGTTATACATACCTGTTAATGTTTTTGACAGCTGTGACAGCTTTCTGTTGTTTGTTATGATTTTTTTTTTTTTGTCTGTCTCTCTCTCCCTCCACTAGAGGGATTGAGCTGGTTTGAATAGATTGCAGCATGGCTTTTGTAGGTGATGCACATGATCAGGTGATGGGCTCTGCACCAATCCGTGTGCACCAGTTACTAACTGCATGCAGCCTGCTGTGTAATTCTTTGGATAACCACTGTCATGGCAACCCATTACTATAAAATACTGACTCATGTGGACGTTGTCCCTTAACCTTTCCAGTATGGAGGACATCCTTCCTGTATGTGGGCAGCAGTGTTATAGACAACAGGTAGCAATACCTCTTACAGCAGGACTTGCAGAGACAGGCCAACTACACATTTGTATAAGGTTTCAGACCTACAGACAGTGTGAGTAGTGTTGTTATGTGCATTGTATATTGCTGGTCTTACAGTGTTTGTGTGTACATAGTAGTTTAGGATGGAATGCAGTCTGTCTGCATAGCTCTCAACTGTGGGCCTATCCGCATGATAGCCAGTGGATTGTCTGTTAGGTTTTGTCTGTGCACCACTCAGGTCTTGTCCTAGATATATCACTGGCAGTCTGTCTGTTGCATGCTATCAGTACATGACTACGTCCATTTGTGTTTCTGATGTCTTATTCCTGCATAAGGGTATGTTGCAACAAATACTGTAACACCAGCAATTCCCAGGATGTGTAACAGTAATATTGCAAATATGACCCTGTGTCCCTGCCTCATCCTCCACATATATGGCAGGCTTTGTCCTGCTGTGATACAGTTAGGGGTTGTTAGGTAATGGCCTATCACTATTTACTGCTAGCATTCCTGCTATCATCCCAGTCATATCGTGGACTCCCACAAAATATGTTTGTCAGGGTCTATACATATGAGGGCAACAGATGGACAACATATGTGTGCCCTTGTACATTCCAGAGGTCAATGTGTGGTACACAGTATTCTTTGCCCTTGAACAACTTTTTATGGGGGAGGGGTATTCAATGCTATCAACCTAGGCTGTGACAACATGTCATGGATATCAGTGTTAAGACACACTGAGGTATGTGACTGTACACTTTCATACGTTCCTCCATGGGAACAGTGGTGGGCTACAGCTTACAGTGTTAAACACAGTTCAGTTAATGTGATTGTGAGATGTTAAGTTGAGCAATGTTATGTGACAGATACATTGACATTACCACAACTAATACATTTCCCCCCTAGGGCTTGACTACAGGGTGTAATTGGAGGCTGCTGAACTACATCTTTAATTGTTGATTGTTACTTATCTTAAATGCAAATCCTTTGCCTATTGTTGTACTAACTGAAGGCCTTGGCCTGGGCAGCAAAATATGTTATATATCCACATTGCTTGCATCTACTGTTTTGTGTGGGCCTTGCATTAATCACTGATTATATATTTCAAAGTCTATGTGCTGTAAGTAATGGCATTCATTATTGTATAGTACACAAATTAAAGGTTTTCTGTGTATGCATACCTGTGTGTGGTGTCACGTCCTTTGAATTGTGAGTTGGTATCTGTTTAATGTAAGTATTCTCATTTGTGGGAATGGTTGCCACACTACATATTTCACAGGTGCCACTTACAGGGTTTGTGGCTGAGGGATATACTTTGCACCCAGTACTTCCACACTACTTCTACATATGTGTTGCTACTAATACCGTTTGTCTGTGTATTTGTGTATATACCTATATATGTCTCATATATCTATATCTATCTATCTATCTATCTATCTATCTATCTATATATATATATATATAAAACTGTATACACATATACTGATATATATATATATATATATATATATATATATATATATATATATATATGTATGTATATATATATATATATATATATATATATATATATATATATATATATATGATATATATATATATATATATATATATATATATATATATATATATATATATATATATATATATATATATATATATATATATATATATATATATATATATATATATATATATATATATATATATATATATATATATATATATATATATATATATCTGAATATATTTGTCAATGTATAGATGTGTGTGCATATCTGCACCATTGTAATGTGTACTCCTTCCACATTGTATATTCCCTATGGTAGAATGACTTTTCTGCATGATATGTTACAGATATTGCCCTGACATTTTACAGGTGAATCGGCTTACTGTTAAATCATTGTAGCTGTGTTGTGGAGGGTCCTGGAGTCAAGAACTGCATGTGCTGGATATTGGATTGCACAGCATATCTGTTAGGGCTGTGGAGGGGGGTAACATAGCACTAATTACCAAGTATTCCTCATTTGAGCCCCCACCCCCATTAACACTGCATATGGTCTGTTATATTGTAGTGAGTGGTTCAGGATGTTGTTCCCATGTGGAAATGCTATATGTCTACATTTAAAGATATATATTTGTCCATATGTCCATGCATGTTTGGTTCATAATTTTGGCCTGTACCTCATTCTCATGGCAATTGACATGGATGATCTCAGGATGGAAGTCAGTAACTAATGAAGACACATTTGTGTATCAGACTTCAACTCCTTCAAAATATGTGTTTTAATACATATAACTGTTTAACTAGCAATGTTTTAAGTGTATACAAACAATATTTGATATATATCCCTATTTGTACCAACATTCTGGCACACTTTGTCCAGAATTCTTGCATTAAGAGGTTGTGTGGTATGATTTTACTTCATTTATTGTACTGTTGAATGGTTGTGCTGGATGATATGCTTGTGAAAACAGTAGGGTTGTGTATACCTGCCATGGCGTAGTGATAAATCATGTTGTGTATGGTGTGCAGGGTCCTGGGTTTGAGCCTTGCAGAGGCTGTTTATTTTGTTGCTAGATACAGAGTGATTAAGGCACTTTAAAGCAGTTGTAAGCGGTTTTGTGCAGAGCTAAGCACTGCTAACTTCTGGTTACAATTTCTTATACTCTGTTAGCTTCTGAATTGCTTAACCTGTGTAGGCAGTGCTTACCCTCATGCAAACAAGCTTAAACCTGCTTACTGCTGCTTAAAAATGCTTACTCCTGCTTACCCCTGCACTAATTTCTTTAAAAGAAAAGAAAAAAGGATTGATAGGAAAGTGGAGAAAAAAGGGGCACAAAGAGGGAAAGACAGTAGGGAAAATAGCCAGGGATGTGCAGGAAGCATGTAGGGAAGGTCCACAGCTGCCCATTTCTTCTACAGCAACAGCTGTGCATATACATTGAATTTGGAGGCAGATTTTGGCACTCAAACCCCTGGGTGGGGAGTGAGGACAACAATAATTCATTGTGATGCCAATTAGACCAGATTACTTGTGTCCAGTGGACACGTGCGAAATGGAAAGCTATGTTTGAGGCGATATTTTTTTGTGGGAACAGATTGCCCTTTTTTTTTCAGGCGAGAGTGGGATGTTGGGGAGGGGTAGTAGGTATATTTGGGAGGTAGATTGGGTAGGTTAATAGACAAGACAAACAAGATGCATGCAGGGGTGGTATATGACACATGTGGGAGGTAAACACCTTTGATGGAGAGGGGTGTTTGGAAGTTGTTAGCCTTTGAGCTCCCAAATGGAAATAGTGGGACTGAGGTCCCCACCCATGGGCAGTCACCGCTGCACATTCATGGCCCCAAAGGTGGTTGTGCTGGGGGCTGGGTAGGAGGAGCACGCTCACCCTCTAGTTGTGCCATGCACCCCTCAAGCTGACATAGCTGGTCTCGAATCTTCTTGTCGAGCTCCTTACGCACCATGTCCTGGACATGACAGCAGGTGACAGGTACCTCTCCACCCCCACTCCCAGGTGGGGCTGAGCCCCATCCCCTGGGGCAGTTCTACCCGAAGGTGGTACGGGGCCAATGGAGGAGGAGGTCCCAGGCTGGGCCCCAGATGTGCTGGTGCCCAGTACCATGGCCAGCTGAGGTGAGATAGGTGGGTCCACTTGGACTGGCCTTCCCATACAAGCTATGCTGTTGCAGCTTTAGGACAGATATCAGTTAGTAATAGTCAACTGCATTCAGGATTAGTTATAACAGCATGCATAGGTATTCCCATTAACCCAAGACACCAAATTTACAACAGTTGCAGGGTGAGCAGAACACATGCATATATGGGACAACAGTGGTCATTACAACAGCATGCAGATTTCATTAATGGCAACAGGCCACCGATATGGAAGTATATTAACATGGCACATGCATAGAATCAAATGTAAATATTTATGAACCAATAGGACATATGTCCCAACAAAAGTTTGGAGCGTACACATACCCATTTAGGTGTGTAATTAGGTTATTGTTGCACATATTGTGGGGGTGAGAGGGAGAGAGGACAATTAACAACTTATATATCCCTGTAGTTTTCACAACTTTCTTAGTCACTGCAGTGATCTGTCCCTTACATGTATTATTACACTACCCAATGGCCTTAATTTGTACAATGGTATGTTTGTAGATTAGTATATACGTGGACTGTGTCTTACGTATAGTCTACACCTCTCACCTGTTATAGCTGTTGAGAAAATATTAACACTACCTGACACATTTTACACATACTCCCAGATTCCATGCTTGTAGACAGGTATTTGAGTGAACTGTGTTGTACCTGCAGTCTACACCTCTTACCTGTTATAGCTGTGGAGGGAACTTTGTTAACACTACCTGACAAATCTACACATACTCCCAGATTCCCTGTTCATGTTATGCACATACCTAACAATCTGTTATTGCACACACTCAAAGCTTGACAGGATGCAGGTGTTAATGTGACATATTTTGAGAATAACTGTCATACACTTTGGGTGAGATACTACAATGACAGGTTTATTTTCATATACATTCTCTGACTATGTTCAGGTCTGACTATCAGTTATGTGTCAGTAAAAGCTGCCTACATATCTTGGATCATCACACCCATTTGTCAGGGGAACAGGTTACCGGGCAGCAGATATGGGCCATTTATCTGGACATGCTGGACAGATCAGAACAGTTGAGGTGTATGACAATGCATACAGCTTACTATCTGAACATTCTGCCACAGTCTGTACAGTTGATGGTTATGATTATGCTTACAGCTTACTATCTGGGCATTCTAGCATATTCTGTATAGTTGTTGGGTCTAATTATGCATACAGCTTTCTATCTGAACATTCCCACAGACTCTGTATGGTTGTGGGGTATGATTATGCAGACAACTTACTACCACTCCCGGGATTCAAACCCCTGCTGTGTGTGGTAAAAATATTACAGTTGACATCACAGTGCACTGTGCTATCAGGGAACTGGTGTGAATTATTCCAATGTTTTCTTTCTAAGTCTCCCTCAGTTGTATAATATGACTGACCTCTTGGGACTTCCAATATTGTTATGCTGAACCTCCTACACATTTTATCTGCATTCAACAGTGTGAGTAACACTGCTTATTACAATAGTACTATTTATAGAATGCAACACTACAATAACATATGAAAGCAGAATGTGCACAAGCACTCCATGGGTTATATTTTTATTTACAAGATATTACACCTTTATTTCCACACAACCTATATGACAGTCTTCCTGCCATATTGTCTAGTTTATTCAGTACATCCCATACACAATACATTTTTATACTGGTACAGCACTTTCTAGAACTGTTATATTTATTTGCTAAGACAGCACATGCAAGATTATTACTAACCTGCCTCACGATGCAGCCTTCGCAGCCTACCAGCATGGGCTTGCTGGTTCGCAGCCCGCTCATCTGCAGCTGTCAGAGAAATACAGTTATATTTAGCCATTACCTATCCATAGTATACATAAGCTAGGCAATCATTATCTACTTAGTAGAATGAGTACTTACTCAGTGCTGGGGCATCGGCCATCTGCCTTGACTCTTGGATCCACTGCTCCAAGAGATCACCCCTCTGTCGCTTCAGGTCAGCATGGGGATGCCTGACCTGTTCACCAGTCTGGGGGATACCAGTGGCACTGGTGAGGTCACGGGCGAGACTGTCCCAGGCCTCCACCTTATACTGAGAGCCCTGGTACTGGCACTGCAGTAGTCTCTGCTCATGGTATTTTACCAGGAGCCATACCATGAATCTGGACTTCTGGGTGCCCCAGCGCTGCACTCTAAATCGAGTGCCTTCCCCTACTCCAGCCATTCTGCCTACAGTAGGGAGCTGCAACCAGATATGGGAAGTATTTGCACCTGTGGGGTTTAAATACACCCAATTTCCCACACTTTTCCGTGATTGGACGGTTTTGAAAAGGCTAAGCTATGGGCACACCTTCTTACCTAATGTTGGCATTGCTTAAAGGGGTATACCACTGGGCAGATTGATTTAGCCAGCCTACACATTGCTTAGACCAAGTGAGCTGAGCTGTGCAATGCTTAGCATTGCTTAATATTTAATTAGCATTATATGTTCCTTTTGGCATTGATTTATTATTCATTACATGTTATATCTGTGTCTGGTATCCATGATTCATGGGTATGTACACTTTATGGGGTCCTGGGGACTTCAACACTTTATTACAATAACACCTCACATCTGGCCTTACTGCAGTACTCCAGTTCACATATTTATGTTATGTGGCAGGTTATACAACATCGCACTGCACATAGATTCCTTTCACATGTTCAGTTTGATTTTCCTATGGTGAGGATTTGTTTGTTGAAACCTCAATCTTATGTACTGCTATGATGGCTTAGTGGTTAACTACTGTAGTGTACAAGGTCTTGCAGAGGCTGTTTATTTTGTTGCTGGGCAGAGCACGGGTCATTGGATACAGAGTGATTAAGGCACTTTAAAGCAGTTGTAAGTGGATTTGTGTGGGTTTGTGCAATGGTAAACACTGCTAACCTGCCATTACATCTGCTTACACAGTGTTAGCTTTAGAATTGCTTAACCAGTGTGGGCATTGCTTACTGCCATGCAAATGGGCTTAAGCCTACTTACTAGTGCTTAAATATGCTTACTACTGCTTATTTGTGCTTAAACCTGCACAAATTAGTGCCTTATTCATTATGACACTGACACTTCACATGTACATTTCCTACAGTACTCCATTTCATAAATATATGTTATTTAGTGGGTTTTGCAACAAAAATATTGGTTATAACGTGCTTTGCTATGTAAAATTAACTTCACTGCAATGGGAGTCAAACCGGGAATGCCTGCTCATTAGGTGAATTCTCTGCCCACTACACTATTGCCGTGCTGCTTTGCTTGTATATATCTTCCTTGTTATCCTCTTCAGCCTTTTAAGCTGCTTTAATGGTAGCTAAGCGATGGGCACACCCGCGCACCTATGGTTAGCTGTACCCGGATTTCAAAAAAAAATAAAGGGGTTTCTTCATTTGATTTTTATGTACTGTTGGTGGGGATATGCGGACACCTATGAGCGATCTTGCTCATTTCTTACCACTTTCTGCTGTTCTATATTGCAGGGGCAATATAAGTAATATATTTATATATATATATATATATATATATATATATATATATATATGTATTTATATATATATCTATATATATATATATATATATATATATATATATATATATATATATATATATATATATATATATATATATAGATATAGATATATATAAGGAATCTTTAAACAATGACAAACATCTTAGCTGTTTAGCAAAATATTAGTTCAATCTAAAGTGAAACATTTCAAAAAATTCCTTCTACTGAGCACCTTATGCATGCATTTCAACCTTAGAATTAGCTTTATAACTAATTTAAAGGTTATTTAGAAGACTATGAACAGACATTTAAGAGCCTAAGGCAAATCAATAGTGCAACTACAGCCTCTGACCTGTACCTATTTTGGAGGTGCATACCTGTTTCACAGCTTGATTTAACCCTTCATATGATATACCACCTTCTGGAGGTATGCTCTTATTTTTAGCGTTGATATGCCCCTACACAATATTTTCTGAATTCTGCTACCACTCATCACAAAAAATGTCGAAGCTGTTTAGAGTGATACTTGTGGCACCAATAATTTAAAGAAAGAGGACTCACATGCTTCATTTCCCTTTTTCAGAATCAAATAAAATGATTTTGTGAGGTAGATTTCTTCAGTATCATTCATTAAAGTCTGCATATTTTATACTCCCCCGGATTCTGCATGCCTTGCATGGCGTGCAGGATTAGTGCAGGAGCTCCAGCAGGCAATATGTCTGCCTTGCGATCCAGGAAAAGCCTGCAGGGGCGTGCACGAGTGCTCCTGCACTAGTCCTGCATGGACTAAGCCCCTGTATGCAAATCACCCCATTTGCAGGAGAAATCCATGCAAATGAGGTGAATGTGCAATCCAGGAAGCTTGAAACCGGCCATGCAGGACTAGTGCAATCTGCAGAAATGTACTTGGTTAGTAACCGAGTACATTTCTGCAAAATCCAAAACGGAGCTGTGACAGCTCCAAATAAAAGCTGCATATCAGTCAGGAAGCATGCCATTGGCATTGCAAACAATGTAAAAAACTAAAAAAATCAACTTTTTTTTTTTAGCTGATCTCGGCTGTTTAAATGTAGGGCAGCAGCATACAAGCGGGATGGGGGGAAAATAATAAAATAAACCTAAAATAAGCCTTCTAACTAAAATCACTATTCTGCCATGAAAGTCAATGGCAAGCAGAAGACAACATAGCTAGTGAGTAGTGGTTGCTAAAGGGGGAGGCTCAGTGTGAGACATGTAACTATGCATTAGCAGGCAATCCTATGTAAATGAGGGGAATGATAGTGAATCCCACTTTTCCCCACCATGCTAGTCAGGTCCCAACAGTGTAAGAATAGGAATAGCTTGGTGCAAGCCTAGGAGTTAGCTGACATCATGGGGGTGTGTGTCAGGCATAGTGTAAGCGGATTGGAGCCCTGTGGCTCAGGTTTGCTCCTAGCTAAGCACAGCTAAGTAAGGGGGTGTGTCTGACTCTGCCTAGCACTCTTTACATTGCCTAAGCAGGTGTGTGTGCCGTGCACCGGGTTTTAAAGGTTTAAAAAAAAGTTAAATGAGGAAATAGCAGCTCATTGCACATTTGAGCACTATGTTTGTGCGGCGCGGCCCTGGGCTTAAACAGGAAGGCAATGGGAAGGGAAAACAGCAGTAGGAAGGTAATTTATTTATTTATTTATTTGCAGTTGGTTTGCCAGGATAGTCCATTGGGCCAAATGAACCCGTTTTCAATGGAGTCCTGGGGAGAAAAGCTCCAAAACTAAAAAGGTTACAATAGGTTGTTCTTAATAGTTGCACACATTATACTCTTATACAAAGGTCAAAGATACAGAAAAATTATTTGCAAGTAAATACTTAATAGATAATGCAGACTAAAAGGAAATTTAGCATGAAAATATTGAGAAATAATATCATATTTGGAAGCAAACACTTACGGGGTGTGGCTTAGAGCATTATTTCCAATTTTCATAGGGATAGTAATATGTAAGAGTTAGGGGTGAATAACAAGGAGAGTTGCAGGAGGAAACAGAGGAAGGAAGGAAGATGGAATTTGCAAGAGTAAGTTATGGGGGATGGGAGCAAGAGCATTCCCACTGGGATACAAGATGTGAATGAAGAGATCTTTTAAAAATAAAATGGTTGTGGGTGGTGCGAATGGAAGGTGGTAGCGTGCAAGGCCATAAGACAGACGATTTTTTCCTGGGGGACGAGTTGGTTTATATACTTCTAACAGATTTTGATTGTTGGATCATAATGCTCTATCAGGAAGGTGCATTTGAAAAGCTGATGAAAGGGAGGGACAGAGGGAAGGGTTGAAAATAAACCTATGTGCAAGATTTAGTTGAATATATGCGAGATAACTGGGTAGCTTTAGCCATTTCAGTTTTTGGAGAGAGGAACAGTGGTGTGTGGAGGACTTGTAGTTGGTAGCGAACTTGGCAATTTTGTTGTAGCAAGAGGAAAGTTGTGTTTTTAGAGAGGACTGTAGATTAGTTAGGAGTGGAGCTCCGTAGAGAAGGGAGGGGATAAGAAATGAAGTCGAGAGGGTGATTTTGGTAGCAGGTGTGAGATAATGATATTGTCGGTAAAGCATACCTGGTTTTTGATGGGGTTTTTTGATATTTAGCTGTAGGTGAGAGTTGAATTTGAGCTGGCTATCAATTTGGACCCCAAGTAACTTGGTCTCTGACACCAGTTCCAGGGGTACATTATTTTGACTAGTGATGGAGAATGTGTTTGTATCCAAAGACGTTGCCTTAGAGGGGGTAAATAACATTAATTTAGTTTTAGAGGCATTGAGTGCTAACTAGCATAGCTGGCAGGTGAAATGTATCAGAATCAGCAAATTACACAGGCAGCAGACCAACCCAGCCCAGAACACTGCTATAAACTATGCAAACACCTTCCCCTTTGTTTTTTCCAACACTGTACACCACCGGTGTAAACAAGCGGGGAACTTTTAACAATCAAAACAACAAAATGATAGGGGCTGCAATAGCTATCATACAACAACTTGTGGAAGAGGCTGAGGGTGGTGAGGATGTGAATGCTGTTGACCAACCCACAGTGAGGAGACAGAGAAGAGTGTACAGACCCAGGATAACCTACCAGGGGCTACATGAGGTGGAGATAATGGAGCACTATAGGGTGGACAGGGACCTCCTACAGCAAATTGTTGAACTGTGCTGGCCACGCCTGACACACAGAACAGAGGGGAACCCATCCCAGTGGATACCAAGGTATGTGTAGGCCTAAGAATACTAGCTACAGGTACCTTCTAAAGGCCAACTGGGGATATGATGGGGATCTCACAGGCATCAGCATCCAGGGTACTCCACCAGTTCCTGGATGCCATGTTAGCACATGTCGGTGAGCATGTATATTTCCCCATCACCCGTGAGGCATTGGCCAGCAATATGCAACTGTTCCACCAAATAGCAGAATACCCTGAGGTAGTGGGTGCTATAGACTGCACGCTCATACACAGCAAAGCACCACCCGGTGAGCGGGGTAGGGTCTACATGAACTGCAAGGGCTTCCCGTTCATCAACTGTCAGGTCGTGTGCGATGTCCAGGGCATAAAAATGAATGTGTGTGCTGGCTGCCCTGGAATCTATCACTATTCCCACATAGAGCATCTGACGCAGCTGTACCATAGATTTGCCAATGGGGACATTTATTTATTTATTTATTTATTTTATTTATTTGCAGTTGGTTTACCAGGATAGTCCATTGGGCCAAAAGAACCCGTTTTCAATGGAGTCCCGGGGAGAAAAGCTCCAATACAGACAAAAACTGGTGCATGCAAAAATTACAATAATACTTATACAGAGTAAAATATAAAACATTTAACACATTTAGGCTCAAAACTTCAAGAAGCATTCAAAACAATATAATCTGATGTGGGTTAGATGACAGGGGAATAGGTTAAAAGAGTAATGTTTTATGCTTTCAAAGAAGTTGTTCAGAAGAAAACATAGACTTGCATTACAGGGTAGGTATTCTGAGGGAACATAAGCTTAGATAGGAAGAGTTATGTATCATATATGGGAAGAAAAATGGGATAACATAGAATTATGAGAGGGAGCAAGAACAATCCCATTGGGATCTTAGATATGTATGAAGAGATTTTTTGAACATGTACTGGTTAGTGGTGGTACGAATGGATGGTGGAAGTGAGTTCCAGAGACAGCAAGATTAAAAGATAATAGGTGTTTACCTGAGGGATGAGATGGTTTATGTACTTGTAGTAGGTTTTGATTGTTAGACCTTAAGACTCTGTTAGGTAGGTGCATTTTGAGGGTGGAAGACAGGGAGGGACAGAGAGAGGGCTGAGGATGAGTTTGTGAGCGAAAGTCAGCTGTATATATATGAGTTGATTAGGTAATTGAGCCAGTTTAGTTTATGGAGAGAGGAGCAGTGATGAGAAGTGGACCTATGGCTGTTGGCAAATTTTGCAATTTTGTTATAGCAGGAGGAAAGCTGTTTTAGAGAAGTCTGAAGATTGGTCAATAATGGAGCCCCATAGAGAAGGGAGGGATGAGAAAAGAGGAAGCAAGTGTGATTTTAGAAGAGCTTGTAAGGTATTGATTCTGGACGTATAACATACCTAGTTTTGATGGGTTTTAATATTTAGTTGAAGATGGGAGTTATAACTGAGCCGATTGTCAATCTGTACACCAAGTAGCTTAGTTTCAGACACTAGTTCAAGGGTGAGTTATTTTGGCTGGTAATTGAGAATGAGTTCATGTTGAAGGAAGTGGATTTTGAGGGGTGAATACCATAAGTTTTGTTTTGGAGGCATTGAGTGCTAAGTGATTTGATTTCATCCAATGTTCAGTGATTGAGAAAGCTCTGAGTAAGTTTTGGAGCAGAGAGGGAGGTGGCAGAGCAGATGATGGTTGAATCATCTGCATATTGATGATGTTTGCAAATGGGATAGATTTGTGATAATCATTGATAAATATATTAAAGAGGAGGGACCAAGAATAGCACCTAGGAACTCCAGTAGGGTACTAAGGAATGGGAAGTGGCCTTTTCCATATTACAGCTTGGTATCTATTTGATAGATAGCTGCAGAACCAGTTTATGGTAGAGGGAGAGAGGTTAAGTTTTGACAGTTTGGTTAAGCGCAAGTTATGTGAAATGGTGTCAAGGCTTTGGAGAGGTCAAGTAGTAAGGTAGAGACAATGTGACCGAATCACGTGCTGTGTTAACAGTCTCAAGAAAGGATAACAGGGCTGTCATAGTGCTATGATTTGGCCTGAAGGGTTAGCAGGTTGTTATCTAAGAGATGTGGCAGAAGTTGAAGGTGTATACATTTTCTAGAAGTTTAGAAATGGGGACAGAATAGCAATGGGACGAAAGTTACTAATGTTGCAATTGTTGCCTTTATGTAGGGGATTATGAATGCTTGCTTCCACAATTGGGGTACAATGCATTCATGGATGGAACAATTGATTATGATGCTAATAGGATAAGCAATTGCATCTGCTGCTAGAAGTAGGAGGAATGTTGTCAGGGCATTAGTACATGGCTTCAGTTTCTGAAGGAGTTTCTTTATGGTGGCAGTGGGTATAGGTTTTAGTGAAAATAGAGAAGGATGGAGAGAGGGAGAATTAGAGGGGGTACAGGTGGAGGGGGAGTTTGAATAGTGGTTAAGGTGGAAGAAAGGCAGAGTGAAGTAGAATTGGGGATAGGGTTGTTTGTAGTAGAGGAAGAGGTGTCTTAGGAGGTGAGGTGGGGCTTGTAAAGGAGGAGGTGAGTTTATTAATGGAGTCGATAAAAAGGAGTTAAACTGTGTAGCTAAATCCAAGTCTGGGATATTTGGGTCTGGGGTTGGGGTATGAGGTTTGCTAGGGTTAAGAAGGGTGGAGATCCCCTTCCAGAATCTCTGGGGGTTAGTTTTATTATTGTTTTGGAGTGAGAAGAAGTATTGTTGTTTATCAGAGATAATTAGCTTTTAACTTTATTTCAAGGGTTTTATATGCAATATGTTGTTCTGGGGACTTATTTCTCAGGTAGAGTCCCATGCTTTGTCTCTAAGGCATAGCTGATAATGTGGTTTTGGTTAGCCAGGGGCAGATTTTATTTTTATTCTTTTGTTCTCAGTGGGCTTGGGAATCAAGTATTCCTAAGAAGGTGGAGTTAAAGTGGGCAACTGCTTCTAAGGGCAGTGTCTTTAGATTGTTCCAATTAACTGCTTTTAAGGAATCTATGAAGATTGATGGGTTGAAACTTTGTTATTGGGTAGTGATGTAGTTGTGGGTGCAATTGGAGATACAGAGTCTGAGTGAAAGTAGGCAGATGATCACTAAGAGGGTCAGGTAGTGTACCGCTATCAGAAAAGTAATGGGGGTGTGACACTAGAATCCAGTCAAGGATGGTGCCACTGGAGGGGTCCTTAGATGGGTGGGTTATGGTGTTGATTAGCTGGGAAAAGTTGTAAAGATTGATGTTAAGATGGTTGGTTGGAGACTGGATGAAGGTCCAATTGATGTTTACATCTCCTAGGATTATGGTTTCATTGCTAATATTATCAGAGAGCCAAGAGAGAATATTTTCGAGTGTAGAAATATTGTCCCCTGGAGGGATGTAGAGGGATACTAGGCATATGTGTTTGTGCTTGTTAACTTGTAGGAGAGAAAGGAGTATTTCAGCATTATTAAATGTGGGAATAGGTTTGTCATATGGCGTGACTAGCAAGGAAGACGAGTATAGGAGAGCAACTCCACCGCCTTTCTTTGGGTCCTGTCTTTCTGATGATTGAATAGGTGGGTGGAGTTATTTCGAGTCTTTATAGAGGGTTTTAACCATGTTTCTGAGATAGATAGTATGTCAGGTTTGTTATACCTGAGCCATGCATGGAGGATTGGGACTTTATTCACTATACTTTGTGAGTTAATGGAAGTAAAGAATATAGGTTTGTGTGAGGAGGAAGATGAGGAGGGCCAGGGTTGGGATGGATATCACCAGATAAAAGACTGGAAATGAAATGAAAGATGGGGTTCAAAACATAGTTGAGAGGAGTGAAAAATTATTTGTGTTTGCTGTGATGGCCAGGGGTGTATAGTTACTAAGGGATATAATTTTTTCTGAGAGGTGAAAACTTTGAATGAGAAGGTGTAGAGCTGTGTTATTGGGTAAAGATGGGGGGAGATAGGAGTGTGTGACTGTGGTAGTGGGGAGTTCAGGTGGTTGGTTGAATGATAAGGTTGTGAATGGTAAAGAGTATGTGGTTGGGTGAGGTGATAAAGGTATGATAGTTTAAGAGAAAGTAATAGAAGAATAAAGAGGGATGAAGGATTTAGGGGCATGTTGAGAAGTTGATTTGTATTGAGTGTGAAAGTTGTAATATATGTACTGTACTTTAATTATATACGGTTACCTAGTGGGGGTACCTGGATACACATTGGAGCTATGGCTGATGACACCCATCAGAAATGCACACACACCTGAACAAGAACTCCATAATGAGGCACACTCACAGACCAGAATTATAGTAGAGAGTGTGCTTGGGATGCACAAGTCACGGTTCTAGTGCCTTGACACATCTGGTGGAGCCTTGCAGTACTAACCAACTACATGTACCCAAATTGTCATTGTATGTGCCATGCTACACAATATGATCCTGTGGAAACAGCTGCAGCAGGAACAGAGCAGGGAGGGCCACACAGCCCCCCACCACTGCCAAGGCCTGCACAGGCACAGAGTGACTTGGAGGAGGAACAACCTGAGCCTGCCCCAGTAGGCAGAAGGAGGCGTGCCCAGTATGCCCTGGCCTTGGCAAAGAGGCAATGCATAGCACATACACTGACACAGGAGTGACTCAGGGAATAACACCTCTCTCTGACTCTCACATACAGTAAAAGGGATTCCAAACATGGCACTACCTGTGCTCAACCATGTGTAGGGAGTGTACTATGTGCATCTGACATAGGCAGCCCTGCAGCACCACCCTCAATACTGGGACACCCACAAGGTAAGTGACTCACACGTGCCAGTCAGGGGGCTTCACATACCCAACAACAGTCACAGCCAGCAAGACAGGTTTAGACATACACAAACAAAGGCTGTGCTATGGGCTCTGAATGATGCCTATGGGTAACCTCGCCTCCAGGCCTACACAGACAGACCACAGCAGGTCAGGCAGTGGGATGCTAGTTCTGAAGGGTAGGAAGTCAGAAACTAATATGTAGGTAAATCAAAGCTAAGATCTATAGTGTACTGGCATGCCTCTAGTCAGCATGATAGCCTAGAATACAGAATGAAATGGAGTACCTGACATACCAGAACAGTCATAGCAAATGTGTACAAGAGTAAGGTGTGCCCCCCCCATCCTATGTAGTAATGTAATAACAGTCTGGTGTGCCCCCCAATCCTGTGTAGATATGTAGAAATAATCAGGTGTGACCCCCATCCTACGTAGAAATGTAGTAACAGGCAGGTGTGCCCCCCCAATCCTGTGTAGAAATGTAAAAATAGTCAGGTGTGCCCCCCATCCTAAGTAGAAATGTAGTAACAGTCAGGTGTGCCCCCTCAATCCTGTGTAGAAATGTAGAAATAGTCAGGTGTGCCCCCTCATCCTACGTAGAAATGTAGTAGCAGTCAGGTGTGCCCCCCAATCCTGTGTAGAAATGTAGAAATAGTCAGGTGTCCCCCCCCCATCCTACATAGAAATGTAGTAACAGTCAGATTTGCCCCCCAATCCTGTGTAGAAATGTAGAAATAGTCAGGTGTTCCCCCATTCTACGTAAAAATGTAGTAACAGTCAGGTGTGCTCCCCCCAATCCTGTGTAGAAATGTAGAAATAGTCAGGTGTGCCCCCCCATCCTATGTAGAAATGTAGTAACAGTCAATGCCAAATGATCGACAGATACCTTGAAGAAACAGTATGCTGCCTGTAGGTGTATAACATAAAGGTCTGCACTGCAGTACAAACTACCTGGACTCAATCCACATATTCAATACAGACGGGCATACTGGGCATGCTCACACACTTCAACAAATGAAGGCCATCTCTGCAAACACCAGTGGAGCAGACATATCTGGCAGTCGCAGTTGCAGATGTTAGTGCAGACACTCCTCAGTATGCACCACTCATACTTTGCACACACACTGGATAGGAATACAGACATATATCTAAGGACAACAACTATAATAAAACAAAAGTAGACGTACATAGATATGTGGAAGAGGGTGACTGTGACAAGGAGCCATCCAGGCCTGTCCCACCCAGCACACAGCCAAAGGGCCACAACCACATGAGGTTCAGATGTCACTCACTGTAGATACTAGCCACCGGTATCTGTCAGCATTATAGACTATGTGGTGCAAGTGCTAGCTGTGCAACATGACTGTACAAGGAAGTAGTCATCTAACAGTTGTATAAACATATCTGTGAAATATGACCCTGTGTGTGCTCGCATGTGATGTGTCAACTTCTAGATTAATGGGCTATGGCCAATGCACCCACACTGTCCTCCCAATAGCCCTACTATGACAAGCCTGCTGAGGTTATCCACTGTAAAATACACCTTTGGGAGAGTTGTAGCCTAGTAATCTCTGTGGTATGTCCTATAACTGTGTACTCCTGTAGTGTGATAAACTAGTTAGGTAGGAGCTACACTCCCAAACATGGTAACTGTGTGTGTGTGTGTGTGTGTGTGTGTGTGTGTGTGTGTGTGTGTGTGTGTGTGTGTGTGTGTGTGTGTTTGTGTGTGTGTCTATCTATGTAGAGAGCAATGCTTTTTAGGGTAGTCACACTCCCTACAATTCAAATGCTCTACTTTGGTAAGGCTGCTGATGTCATCCACCTAGATATACATCTCTGGGAATGTTGTAGCCTAGTAATCTCAGTAGTGTGTCCCATAACTATGTACCACTGTAGTGTGATAAAACTGTCAGGTAGGAGTTCTAATCCCAGACTTGACAAGTGTGTGTGTGTCTTTGTGTCTTTGTGTCATGAGCAATACATTTTAGCGTAGTCGCACTCCCTACAATTCAATTGCTCTACTTTGGTAAGGCTGCTGATGTCATCCACCTAGAAATACATCTCTGGAAAGGTTGTAGCCCAGCAGTCTCAGTAGTATGTCCCATAACTGTGATCTGCTGTAGTGTGATAAAATAAAATTAGGTAGGAGTTCTAATCCCAGACTTGGCAAGTGTGTGTGTGTGTATGTGTGTGTGTGTGTGTGTGTGTGTCTGTCTGTCTGCCTCTGTCTTTGTAAATACCAATGCTTTTTAGGGTAGTCACACTCCCTACAATTCAAATGCTCTACTTTGGTAAGGCGGCTGATGTCATCCACCTAGAAATAAACCTCTGGGAGGATTGTAGCCCAGTAATGTCCGTAGTGCGTTCCATAACTGCGTACAGCTGTAGTGTGATAAAATAGTTAGGTTGGAGTTCTAATCCCAGACTTGGCAATTGTGTGTGTGTGTGTGTGTGCGTGTGTGCGTGTGTGTGCGTGTGTGTGTGTGTGTGTGTGTGTGTGTGTGTGTGTGTGTGTGTGTGTGTGTAGAGTGAACAATGCCTTATAGGCTAGTTACACTCAGTACAATTCAAATGCCCTACTTTGGCAATCCTGCTGATGTCATTCACTGTGAAATACACCTTTGGGGAAGGGGCACTACAACAATCCCTGTGGTGCGTTTTATAACAACATCATGCTGTAGTGTGATTAAAGAACTGTGGTAGGGGTTCTATTCCCACACATGGCAGTTGTGGATGTTTTGTATGTGTTTCTATGCCTGTGTAGGGAGCAATGAATTTTAGGCTAGTCACACTCAGTACAATTCAAATGCCCTACTTTGGCAATCCTGCTGATGTCATTCACTGTGAAATATACCTTTGGGTAAGAGCACTCCAACGATCCCTGTGATGAATCCTATAACAGCATCATGCTGTAGTGTGATATAAAACTCTGGTAGGGGTTCTATTCCCACACATAGAAGTTGTGGACATTTTGTGTGTGTTTCTATGTCTGTGTAGGGAGCAATGCATTTTAGGCTAGTCATACTCAGTTCAATTCAAATGCACTACTTTGGAAATCCTGCTGATGTCATTCACTGTGAAATATACCTTTGGGGTAAGAGCACTCCAACAATCCCTGTGATGAATCCTATAACAGAATCATGCTGTAGTGTGATATAGAACTCTGGTAGGGGTTCTATTCCCACACATGGCAGTTGTGGACATTTTTGTGTGTTTCTATGTCTATGTAGGGAGCAATGCATTTTAGGCTAGTCACACTCAGTACAATTCAAATGCCCTACTTTGGCAATCCTGCTGATGTCTTTCACTGTGAAATACACCTTTGGGGAAGGGGAACTCTAGCAATCCCTGTGGTGTGTCCTATAACAGCATCATGCTGTAGTGTGATATGGATCTCTCATATGGGTTCTATTCCCACACATGGCAGTTGTGGACATTTTGTGTGTGTTTCTATGTCTGTGTAGGGAGCAATGCATTTTAGGCTAGTCACACTCAGTACAATTCAAATGCCCTACTTTGGCAATCCTGCTGATGTCATTCACTGTGAAATACACCTTTGTGGAAGGATTTCTCCAGTAATCTCCATGGCATGTCCTGTAATGGCATAGTGCTGTAGTGTAATATACTAGTTAGGTAGGAGTTCTAATCCCAGACATGCCAGGTGTGTGTGTGTGTGTGTGTGTGTGTGTGTGTGTGTGTGTGTGTGTGTGTGTGTGTGTGTGTGTCTGTGCTTGTCATTCATATCCTATGTGGAGGTGGCTTTGAGTGTGTAACAACTGGACTCAATGTGTAGCGGGTTTTTGCAAACTTCTTATATGGTGGGCCACATATATATCACAATATCCACCGAGCAGGGATAAAAGATGTGAAATAGCTGAGAGGCTGGGGTGCAAATCCATACCCCTAAATATGACATCAATGCCAGCTGAAGAACGTTAGCAACCCTTGTATTACCCAGGGAACACTCTCAACCCATGTCTCATAAACACACACACACACACACACACACACACACACACTTGCCTAGGAAACAGCCACTATGTTGGTAGTACCCTGCATATTGCCCACTGATAGTAACCATGGTGTGATTGCAGTGGGCTACAGAGGGCATGGCACCCTGTCCATCAGTCAAATAGGCATGCACATGCCAACAGGACACCTCCCCCGTGTTCCCCACTGGACACCTGCAACACCTGTGGTGCCATCAAATGTGACCCACAAAGGACATACCATGCCTGAAACACAAGCCCTGTATGGACAGATGCCACTGACAACAGGGAATACCAATATCATGCTATCAGTGTAGGTGCTGCATCAACCTGCTGCCCATTAACAGTTCCTGCCACACGAGGCCAGGACTGGCAGATCTGATAACACTCTGTGTACACAACATGGGCCAGACACCACAGGTACAGTTTCACATGTCACTGTACATGCATGTGGGAGGTGTACACATCCCAGACACTGTCCATATCATGGACTAAGGAACACATACATGGCAAGCAATGCACATCATTGACCACATGCAATAGTCACCCAGGTGACTGGATGGTGAATACAATACCCACCTGTGTGGGCAACTCCAGACACTACATCCCTGAGCCACATTGCAGACCATTGTCATGTGGCCTGATGCCAAGGTATACCCATCACCTAGCCTTGTATAGCCATCTGGCACCGTCGACCACAACACACCTGTGAAGCAGTTCACCCATGCATGTCAGTACTGGCACATGTATCTGTGTGTGTGGTGTATGATGCGTATGACCACAATCACAGTCACTACAACCCCCATTGGCATACTGAAGCATGCTGTCTGATGTTAGACACCTTCACATACCCTTTGCACATATAACCTCCGTATGACCTCTGTGGTGCATGTGATACCTGCACAATACTGTATTTTGGCAATCCCACTCATGATGAGTTGTATTCCTGGTGTCAATGTGTGTGCGTCCCTGTGAGAGTGTGGCTGTGTTGACGCTGACACCTGTTCATGCAGAGAGGCACGTGTACTACACCTACCACATAGCTACCATATCCTTGTTGCAGATGTCACTCACCATCACATATACATTCTGAGCGCTCCCTAACATGTAACCTATGTGGTGCATCCACTAACTGCATGGACATGTGATAGCACTACATAATCTTCAGGGGTTTGATACCCTGTACTGGTAGGTGTCTGACACAAAAATGTTTAAGTTTTACTCTCCAACCCCTCTCTGGCTATTCTGTACCTCTGTCTGCCTCTCTCACAACCTCTCTGGTGGATGTGGAGATTTACATCTGCATTGCTTAGGCAGCAGCATGTGTATTGTAAGTGATACTCAGGATCAGATGATGGCCTCTGCACGAATTGCAGCCCTCGTCTAGCTGATTGCATGTGGAACAGCTGTAGTAACATTCTCATAGCCAATTGCATGGAAACACACATCAGTATCTAGGAACATCATGTTGGTGTTGGGCCTTTCATTCACTGTGAGCAGGAACTCGAACTGTTTTTGGCAAACAGCATATCAGATGGATTGGAGATTTACCTCTAACAACATACACTGTGGAAACAGGCCAACACACAGGAGGCTGTGCCTGACCTGACTACAGACTGAAAGTGCTGCTATACTGCATTTGGAGTAATGTTGATTTAACAGGGTATGTGTGGATATGGCTGTCATACATGTTTTCATTCCTGCCATGTCAGTGTTATGTTTATGAGGGAACACCCATCTGTAGGGTCATCTGCAGACTGTCCAGTGTGTGGTGCCTTTGTTTCAGGTGTTACCCACAGAGCACCTATCTGTGAACTGCAGAAGGTAGTGTGAGGATTGCAGTCTGTAGATGGTGACAGCCGTGAGAGTTACTGACTTCAAATCCCTCATAGGAAATAGGTTGCAACAAACCCAGTTACAACAGTAAATGTATGAGGTTAGCACAGCAACATGTCAATATTGGCCCTGTGTATGTGCCTCCAGCCACAATGCTGTCAACCTTTGTACATATGTCATGCAGTATGCATATGTGCTGTACACCATAATTAGTGACATCATAATATCTGATAACAAGCCAATGAGATAGACTGCTACACATTTTATGTATAGTAGGGGTTATATTTGATGACATAACCTGGACAATCTGTGGTTGTGTGTACAGTACTGAGGTCTGTGTGCTTATGATGATTGATTGTCAGCAGTGTGTGTATTGTTAATATGTACCTTGACCTGTATACAGACTGTGGATGTCATTGTTCTTGGTCCTGTTCTATTTAATGTTACATGCTGCTCCACTGTATGTTACCTTATTGGCTGACATGTTTGTAGGGCCATACAAGCACATGTCCCATACCACAGACAGGCATCAGAGCACACTGTGTAGTGGGCCAGTATATGTAGGGTTAGTGTGTGAGTGGCACATATGAGGTTGGTGTTGAACATATAGTCCATATACTGTAATAGGTTCATAGGTAGGTACTAGGCTATTGGCCCTGGGGCCTATACAAGCCCAGCCAAAAAGGTACCCTGGCTTTTGCCACCAAGAAAATTATTTTCTTGTGCCACTGTTGAGCAGAGCCACAGAGGTGATCCCTGGGGTGAATTTCCTACTTCCCGTCCAATCAAGATTTTTCTTGAAGAATGCTAATGAGGAGCTTTGTTTGATATAGATAGGTAGTATATTCCAGAGTATGGGAAGTCTCTGGGACAGGAATCTATCCCTCTGGCATGTTCTGTTTATTGTGGTGACAAGGTTTAGGTCCCTAGAGCATGTAGCTCAGAGGGATTGGGATTTCTTTAAGTGGAGCATTCCAACAGCTCTGGGTTTGACATAGCTTTGTATGTTGGGCAATATGCGACGGAGTAAAGCTGGAGTTTTTTGAGACGGTCTGCGTAGGGCATCTGTTTGAGGCCAGTAATCCTCTTTGTGAGGTATTTCTGCGGCCTTTCCAGTTGTTGTAGATGTCTTGTGAGGTACATACCAAAAGGGGCGTTGTACTCTATAATGGGTCTAATGAGTGATGAGTAGAGGGGAACAATGACCTTTTTTTCTGGATGAGAAACCTTTTCTGATGAGGGGTGCCACGTAGAAGGATTTCCTGACTACTGTGGTGATGTGATTATCAAAGGAGAGACTACTGTCCACCTGTGTCCCAAGGTCTCTTATCACACTTTCAGTGTTAAGTATACTACTGTCTATGTTGTAGTTCATGGTTACAGAGTTTTTACCAAAGGTGATGTCAATGCACTTTTTGGCATTGAGCTTGAGGCCATGGCTTTGACACCAGGCATCTGTCTCAGTGAGGCCCTTTTGTAGGATGTCCACATCGTTAGGAGTTCCGATTATAGCTCCTAGTTTGCAGTCATCTGTGAACTTCGTTAGCTAAAGACCTTCTATGTTAGCCTGTACTTCAGAGAAGTAGATACTAGACAGGAGAGGACCCAGGACTGAACCCTGTGGTACTCCACTTGTCACTGGTCTGAAGTCGGATTTGGAGTCTGCTACTTTCACAGTGTGGGTTCTGTCAGTTAGCCAGTTGGCAACCCATCTTGTGACATAGGATTTTATACCTAGTTTAGTGAGTTTATCTATAATTCCAGAGTGGGGGATGGTGTCAAAAGCCTTGGCAAGATCCAGTTAGGCTGTGTGAACCACCTTACTCTTGTCTACGCCTTTGGTGACTGCTTCAAAGAAGTCTATCAGGGTTAGGAGACATGATCTGCCTTTTACATACCCAAACTGGGTGGGGTCCAGAGTACGGAGATTACCAATGTCTTTGTTTATATGTTCCATGATGATACGTTCCATGGCCTTACAGACCAGGCTTGTCAGGCTAATGGGGCGGTAGTTCCTGGGGACTGTGGTGGCTCCCCCCATGTGGAGTGGGATAACCGTCGCTGTGCGCCATTCAGCAGGCACAAAGCCTGAGGTGAGGCTATGATTGAACATGGTACTTAGGTGGGATGCCAGTTCATTCTGTAGTTCATGTAGAATGCAGCCTGGGATGTTGTCTGGTCTCATGGATGCTGTGTTCTTGGCTTTGGAGAGTGTGGTTCTTGCCTGTGCAGCTGTGATTACAGGAACTTTGCATTCTTCCGGTATAGAGATGGGCTCTTTAGGGGGTGTGAGGGGGGTAAAGTTAGCACTGAACCTATCTGCCAGGATGTTGACAATATCAGTTGGGTCTGTATATTTAGTGCCATTGTGCTGTAACTCAGAGCCGATCTGAGTGTTGCCATTGAGATTCTTGACATCGCTATAGAATTCTTTGTGGTTGTCTTTAGAATCAGTGGCGATTTTGTTTTCATAACTAGTTTTGGAGGATTTTATCAGGGATCGCAACTTCTTACTGAGGCTGACCAGGGAACTCCTACACTCATGGCATTTGACTCTCTTTTGCAACAGTTTCTTCCTTCTGTTGTACAGTTTGTTTATGGCAGGGGACCACAAGATTGGCTTCCTTTTTTTGGAGGATAGTGTTTTGGTTCTGTTTGGGATAGCATGATCCATGCACTCATGTAAGTGCTTAAAGTGCAATTGTGTAGGATTCAGTAGTCGTAACTGTATTTGTCCATCTGCATGGGTGTCATGAAGTTCACCACTTCTGTCTTAAGTAGCATGAAGTTGGCTTTGGAGAAAATTTTTACCATGGTTTCCTTAATGGGGAGTGGGGGCAGGATGTGGATACCTAGGGTAATAAGCTTATGGTCGGATCGGACCAATGAGGCATTGACTTCAGGTGTGGAACACTGGTCACTCATGTTGGTAATGACTAGATCTAGGATATTGTTGCCCCTGGTGGGGATGTGGATAAATTGATCCAGGGCATTGGAGTTTATGAATTCTATAAAGCATTGAGTGAAGGAGTTGTTACACGAGTAGTTTTCTCAGTTAATGGTGGGGTAGTTGAACTCACCCATTATTAGGGTGTTTGGTTGAACCCTAATATTTTCCAGTACATCAAGAAATGAGGAGTGGGAATCCTGAGGCATGGTGGGTGATCTATAGCAAGCTACAATTTGGATTGCAGCTTTGCCCCGAGTTAGTTGCACTTGGATAACCTTGGCTGCATTATGCTGAGCAACTAGCCTGGAGGTGTGGATATCCTTAATGAATATGGGCACATCTCCACCTTTGGTGTTCCGGTCCAGGTTACATGGCCAAAAAGTGTGGTATGAGTTATAGCCTGGTAGTGCAGGGGTGCTCTCTGGAGCCTTGAACCAGGTCTCAGTCACTGCACAGATATCAATGTTCTCCATTTTAAGGAGTGCCTCAAGTGAGTGCATTTTGAGATTTAGACTTCTAGCATTGAGTAGCATCACCCTCAGTTTTTGCTTGCCTGTTCCTGTTACAGTGGTGAATTTGTCATTTGAACCTTGCCTAAAAAAGGCACTATAGGGGCGGCCGGAACCTTAGCCAGTATCCAGAATCCCAGGAGTGACAGGTGCAGACCATCTCTGGCAAAGCTTCATGGTCTGTCGACCATGTCATCCCAGGCAGACAGATACTGGATCCCTTTAGAATGGCACCAGAAGCTTAGCCAATTGTTGAAGTCAATCATTTTGTCCTTGTACTGCAGCATCATTCTGGGTAATGTCAGAACGCTACTCAGGACTAGGGTCATACGTGCCTGGGCTACAAGATCGGAGAGCTCTTCCATGTCTCTTTTCATGTAGTCCAGGGAGGTACATCTCGGGTCATTCACACCAACATGGACAATGACAGAGTCATATTTGTACTTGTTGTGGAGTGACCTGAGTGCGTGGGTTATGTGGCAGATCCTGGCACCCAACAGGCAGCTGACAGTAACCTTCTCCTTCTTTAGCTTGGTGAGTGAGACATCAGTGTGCCTGACTATAGAGTCACCTATGACTAGTGTGTTGGGTACGTTGTTTTGTCTTATTGGCTGTGGTTGAGTGGCACACTGAGTCTGTAGGCTGTGTGTCTTTGGGTTGTGTTGGGGGGTGGAGGTTGCTTGCATTCCTGCTTTGGAGGTCTCTGTTGCTTGAGCAGATTATTACTGAGAGCCTCCGCAAATGTTTTTGTGTTTGTATGTGTGGATTTTGGTGGTGTAGATTTAGTGAGACTATGTGATGAGTGTGGTGTAGTGCAAGTGTTTACCTTCTCCTCTTGACTATCAAGTTCAGTCTTGATTGGAGAGAGCTTTACCTCCAGTTTGGCTAGATAAGTGCATCTCTCACAGGTTGTAGTGTTGGGTGGAGGAGAGGGTTGTCTGTATACATGAGGCAATTTCTACATTGCCCCAAGCTGCCCAGATTCATCAGATAGACAGGAGAGAACACAATAATACGCTAGCATACCAT
>NC_056747.1:451362858-451440358 GCF_019279795.1 Protopterus annectens
TCATAGATGTTTGACAATCACTTGTATTCCCTGTTTGCTGGCTAAACATCTAGGATCATCCTACAGACTTACCAGGGAGACAGGCTGCAGATATGGGCCCATATACTGGACATTCTGGCCTCATCTGTACAGTTTTGGGGTATGATTCTGTATGCAGCCTGCTTCCACTCCCAGGATTCAGACCATGGCTGTGTCTGCTACAACTTAAACACACTGTCCATCACAGTTGTGTCTGCTATATAGGTATTGCCGTATATCTCCTATCTGCTTTCTGTCTTATTAATCCCCTGTAATTTTGCATTCTGACCTTTTATTATAACACTCTTATACAGATTTCCTAGACAGTTATATGCTGTAGGACAGTGTGGGCGACAGTAATGTGTAATACCTCATTATTCAGAGCAACTGCATCAGTCGCACTGCCATACAATACCAATGTAAGCAGTACCAGTACTGGGTATCATTCTTGTATTTCTGGGCACAGTGTTGGTATTTGACAGACCTGTGGGAGAAATGTTTATTAGCAATATCTGAATGTTCCCACACACAGTACCAGATTCCACATTACTATTATGCACATACATCTTACTCTGTTACTGTACACACTCTGACCAGAGCTTGACAAGTTGGGGTGTATATGGAACATATGTGGCTTCTTAGTCTCATAAGGTATTGATGAGTTGCTAGTGTGCCAGCTTTGTTCTCATAGATGTGTGTCAATCAGTTGTATTTCCTGTTTGCTGCCTATATGTCTGGGATCATCCCACTGATTCCCCAGGGGGACAGGTTGGAAGGCAACAGATATGGGCCACTTTACTGGACATTCTGGACATATCTGTACAGTTGTGGGGTATGATTCTGTATGCAGAGTACTACCACTGGCAGGATTCGAACCATGGCTGTGGGTGCTAAAAAAACACTTCACATCTCAGTTGCATGTGCTATTCAGATTTTGTTGTCTGCATTTTCCCTGTTTACTGTCTATGTGTCTCTCATTTGTACTAAATGGCCTCTGGGGATTACCCAAGTCATATATAGGCATTCCTACACATTCAATTTATGGTGCACGGTGTGGGTAACAGTGCTTAATACAACAGTACTATTACATGATTGCGAATCTACATTACCATATGATACCAGAGTATACACATGCAGTCCAGCAGCTAGACCTTTATTGTCAGGCTATTACACTTTTATTGACAAACAAACGATATGAGACTCTTCCTGCCATATTCGGTAGTGTATGCAGTACTTGCCTTGAACAATACAGGTTTTATACAGGCAATTCATTTACTACTACTTTTAGTTTTATTTCCTGTGACAGTAAATGCATGAGTATTGCTGACCTGCCTCACGTCGCAACCTTTTCAGGTGACTGACATAGGCCTCCTGGTTCGCAGCCTGCTCCACTGCAGCTGTGGGGGTCATAAGAGGAATATTTAGCCATACCTATCCATGATATACCTGAGCTGGCAATTATTACACACATAGTGGGGTGATACTTACAAACAACTGGAACATCCCCTGCTGCTCTAGCCTCTTGGATCCACTACTCCAAGACATCCCCCTTACGCTGCTTCAGGTTGGCATAGTGATGCCTGACATGCTCACCAGTTTGGGGTATGCCAGTGGCACTGGTGAGATCACGGGCGAGATGGTCCCAGGCCTCCGCCTTATATTGGGAGTGCTGGTACTGGCCCTGCAGCAGTCTCTGATCATGGTCTTTGACAAGGAGTCCTGCCATGACTTTGGACTCCTGGATGCACCAGCACTGTACCAGAAAGCGCACAACTTCTCTCCTTACTGCCATTGTGCCTGTAAGGGGAAGCTACAACCAGTTATGAGATGTATTCCCACCTCTTGAGTTTAAGTAAGGCTGATTTACCACACTTTTCCGTGATTGGCTGGTTTTGAAAAGGCTAGGCTATGGGCAGACCTGCTTACCTAGGGTTGGCATAGTTTAAAGGGGTATAACACTAGGCACATTGAGTTAGCTGGCCTACATGTTGCTTACACCTCCTAAGCTGACTTGTGCAATGCTTAGCTTTGCTTACATTAGACTTTGCATTATAATTCCTTTTTGGCATTGAGTTATTATTCATTACACCCTATAGGTATGCCTGGTATGCATGATTCATATATACATACACTATATGGGGTCCTTGTTTTTTATTGAGGACTTCAACACCCTATTACAGTTACACCTGACTTCTGGCCTTACTGCTGTACTCCGGTTCATGTATTTATGTTATGTAGTTGGTTAAGGCATATATGTCTGTATACTGATTCCTTTCACAGGTTCAGTTTGGTTTTACTATGGTGAAGACTTGTTTGCTGATACCTCATTCTGTATTTGTGTTGGCTTGTTGGTTAACTACTGTGACTATGGTGTATAGGGTTCGAGACCTGCATGGCTGTTTATTTTGTTGCTGGGCAGAACAAGGGCCATTGGATACAGAGTGACTAAGGCACTTTTGAGCAGTTGTAAGCAGGTTTGCGTGGGTTGCGTGAGGGTAAGCAATCCTAACCTCCGGTTAAATATGCTTACAGAGAGTTAGCTTCAATATTGTTTAACATGTGTGCGCATTGCTTACCCCCAGTGCAAATGTGCTTAAGCTCCTTACTAGTGATTAAATATGCTTGCTGCTGCTTATTGGTGCTTAAACCTGCTTACTAGTGCTTTATTCATTATGACACTGACACCTCACATTTGCATTTACTGCAGTACTCCAGTTCATAAATATTTGTTATTTAGTGGGTTATGCAACACATGCTTTGCCATGGAAAATGGAATGTGCTGCAGTGGGACTCGAACCAGGAATGCCTGCTCATAAGGCGAATGCCCTGCCCACTATACTATAGCTGCTTCATTTGCATATATCTTCCTTGTTATCCTCCTCAGCCATTTAAACTGCATTAACCGTAGCTAAGCAATGGGCACACACCCGCACCTATGGTTAGCTTTAATCGGATTTTAAAATTAAAAAAAAGGGATTTATTCATTTTATTGGTGATTACTTGCTGTTGTACAGGAGGGGGAATGTTGGTGGGAATATGCAGACACCTATGAGCGGTCTCGCTCATTTCTGCTGTTTTTCATTGCGGGGGCATGTATATTCTGAGAGCTCTGCTCTCAGACACGCCCCCTGCACTCTTACATGCTCCGTGTAAGACTAGTGGCTCAGGCAGCGAGCCTCATTACTATGCATGGCGTGCTGCCATCCTGCTCCTAAATGGCCACCTCTGTACAGAACTAAGCTAGTCCTGCACAGAGGAATGGTAAATCTGGGGGACTGTCTTTGATAATATGCTTATATTTTTGTGTCATCTTTAACACAATTTGTTTTTTCAAATGAGTTGTGTGCTATTTGGTATTCAAAGTTTATTCTGATTAGGTGTCCAGGTTTTTGGCAGGATGTACCTACTTTTCAAGAGCTTTTTTAGCTATTTTCAATGTCTGTGGTTTTAAAATTGCATGCAGCTCTACCTGAAATGTAATAATGTTGCACTTTAACTCACTCAATAGCATTGAAATTGACAAAAAGTGCCTGTTGCGACTATTTTTATGAATTACATTATAAGCACCAGCTTGAGGTATATATATATATATATATATATATATATATATATATATATATATATGGCTCTAGGACTAATGCTCGACGGTACTTTTCACCGAAGGCTTAATGGCCAGGCATACTTACGCGAAAGTGCTTTTACCCCAAAAAGCACTTTCCCGTATGTATGCATGCAGCCAGAGGGAGTCGTGGGGGAATGACTTAGGTTGTAGCCTGCTATAAGTCCCCAACCATGTCCCAAGATTTGCACTCCATGTTCATAAGCACCTTGGAGAATATTATGGTCCAACCTAACACTCTTACTAGGTGACTTCAACTACCCCTTCATTAGCTGGGTAAACTACTCTTGTACCAATACACTTGCCCAAAGTTTCCTGGAGTTCATTAATTTCAATGCCCTGGACCAGCTCGTTCTTACCTCACTAGAGATAGCAACATCCTTGACCTGGTTCTTACTAACATGGGTGATCTTTGCTCTACACCAATAGTCAGTTCCTCCCTGGTTAGATCCAACCACAAACTAATCACCTTGGAAATCCACATCCCTCCCACCCCCCCAACCAAGGTAACCACCATGAAAACTTCTCCAAAGCTAACTTTGGGATCCTAAAAAACAGAGATGGCTAACTTCACGGCACCCATGCAAATGGAGAATAGTTGCGTGACTGCAGACTCACACACCAATGCACTGTACGAACACATACACAAATGCATGTATCTCGACATACCCAATAGAACCAAGACAAAAAAAGGAAGCCAATCTGGTGGTCCCCTGCCATAAACAAACTCTACAACAGAAGGAGGAAACTGATGCGGAATAAGGTGGAGTCCCAAGACTGGAAACACTCCCTTATCTGCCTCATCAAAAAGTTGAGATCCCTCATCAAATCCTCTAAAGCTAGGTATGAAAACAGAATTGCAGCAGATAGTAAAGACAACCACAAGGCCTTCTATAGTTATGTAAAGAATCTCCACGGCAATACCCAGATTTGCTCTAAGCTACTGCAAAATGGTACCTCCTATACCGAGCCAACAGATATTGCCAGTATACTGGCCGACAGATTCAGTGCCAACTTTACCCCCCCCCAAAGGACCAATCACAATAACAGTAGATTGCCAGGCACTCAGTATTACTGCTGCACAGGTTAAAATAGCACTGTCCAAGGCCAAGAATACAGCTTCTATGGAACCTGGCAATATCCCTGGTTGTGTTCTACATGAACTACAGAGTGAACTGGCACCTCTCCTGTGTGCCCTGTTCAATCACAGCATCACCTCAGGCTTTGTTCCTGCCAAATGGTGCACTGCTACAGTCATCCCTCTCCACAAAGGAGGAGTGACTCCAGACCCTGGGAACTATTGCCCCATTAGCCTGATGAGTCTGATATGCATAGCTATGGAACACATCATCATGGACCTAATAAACAAGGATATAGGAAATCTCCAAACTCTGGATCCCACACAGTTTGGTTTTGTGAAGGGTAGGTCATGCCTGCTCAACTTGGTCGACTTCTTTGAGTCAGTCACCAAAGCTGTAGATGAAGGCAAGGTAGTTCATACAGCCTACCTTGATCTGGCCTAGGCTTTTGATACTATTCCCCACTCAGGAATCATAGAAAAACTCACTAAGCTTGGCATCAACCCCTATATCACTAGGTGAGTTGCAAACTGGCTCACAGATAGAACCCACAGTGTGAGCTCACTACAAGTCAGACTGCCGATTAGTCACGAGTGGAGTCCCACAGTGTTCAGTCCTGGTTCCTCTCCTGTTTCTCTGAAGTCCAGGCCAACATGAAGGGACACTGGCTGATAAAGTTTGCAGACGATTGCAAGTTGGGAGCTATTATTAACTCCCCAAGTGATGTTGACATCCTACAGAATGGCCTCACTGTGATCACCTGGTGTCAGAACCATGGCCTTAAGCTCAATGCAAAAAAATGTGTCATCATCCCCTTTGGGAAAAACTCCGTTCCCATGAATTTCCATATTGATGGTAGACCACTGAACACAGAAGACGTTAAGAGATTTGGGAACACAGATTGACAGCAACCTCTCTTTTGATCACCAAAGTCCTTTTATGTGGCACATCTCATTACTAAGGGTTTTGTATCCAGGAAGAAAGAGGTCACTGTGTCCCTCTACTCTTCCCTCATTAGGCCAATCATCGAGTACAATACCACATTTGACATGTACCTCACTAGACACCTGCAACAACTGGAGAGGCCACAAAAGTACCTCGCAAAGAGGATCCTAGGCCTTAAACACTTGTCCTATATGGATAGACTCAAAAAACTCCAACTATTCTCTGTCTCACATCGCCTACTTAGAGGCGATCTATGCTTGACTTACAAAGCCATGTCTGACCCAGCTCTGTTAGAAAGGCTACATCTAAAGAAATCCCAATCCCTCTGCACCACATGCTCCAGAGACCTCAACCTCATTACCACAATTAAGAGAACATGCTGGAGGGACAGATTCATAACCTAGAGACTACCCATGCTATGGAACTGACTTCCCATACATGTCAAGCAGAGCACCTTGCTGACCCTCTTCAAGAGAAATCTTGATGAGTGGATGGGAAACAGAAAATTCACCCCAGGGATAACTCCAGTGGCTCTACTCAACAGAGGCATGGGGAACTAAGGTTGGGTGGCACTATGCCAGGATACTCCTATGGCTAGGCTGTAAAGGCCCCAGGGCCATTAGCCTAGTACACACCTATGAACACTCTGAGGTACACAGTGCTTGAGAAGAGTCATAAAGAAATTGATTGCTGAGTGTGGGTCTTCCAGGGATCTCAGACATAGACAAAGTGATCCTAGCACCCCATGGATCAAGAACTGCAGAAAAGCACGTGAGCTATGGCCTTAAAAAGCCAAGCTTATACATATACTTTTTGTAGCCTGGTCAAAAGAGTAATAGGTCATAATACTAACTCTGTGTTTCTACAATTTTTGCAATACATTTACTTATAAATACAAGATATATAAAATATGGAACAACATCGTCTATTGACCATCCTCATGATTACCTACCTGCTGATGTTTATTTGGTCTTCCCTTTACTTTTTATCCTTGTCCTACTGTGGTTGGTTAGATGCCTACCTTTACTAGCCTCATGCCTTCAACAGTCTGTCTACCAGAGTACTCTCTTACTGATAAAATTCCCTTGAAAAAATGTGAAGTTTGTGGGTTTAATTTTCACATGCTTTCTCCTTTAGCCTGGAAAAGAGTTTGGTTTGTAAAGATTTTATTACACAAGGTTTTGCACAGCTTGGCACATAGGAGCCTACTGTTGTTTTTCCTTGCTTTATTTTCAGGTGTTATTTATGAACCACTGTTGGAGCTCAAATGTTAGATTGTCAGTAAACCAGGTTATACTTAACTACACTATTTGTTGTAAACAAACTTTTGTCATTCAATCAAACACAGTTTTCCAGTACCCATTTGCTTTCTCCTGGTTATAGACAGTGGATGTAATAGCACTATATATTTGTGATAACTGAAGCTGCCATTGCACTTTGGTATCTGCTCATCAGTGAACAGCCATGGCCATGGTTCAATGTGCTTGGACAAACCACATACGATTGATTTTTCCACATATAGTGCCAACTTTGGACCTGTCCTTCCCAATACGTTTCTCCCTACTTCCAGAAAGTATCAAATTTACTGATAATCCAACTCCTGTACTATTCTTTTTTACCACAACAGTTTTGCCCTCTCCTCCCTCATTACCCATTTCAGAACTGATTACATTAAATTTGGGATGCATGTGCAGTGTTCCCAGCAAGCAGCTGTTGTGCATAGTGGTCTATTCACCATAGAATAACTCCTGACTTCAAAAGCCATACTGATTATGTTTGCTTTGATTGCTACAGCTTTTGATTAAAATATGTTAAATTACAAGATGGGGATCTTTAGAGCTATTATATATATATATGTGGTAGTCACTTGCCTTATTACTGAGAAAAAATGAATAAATACAGATTAATTTACTAGCAAATTTAATTTGTAAAGATAGAAGTAACAGATCAGATATCAAAAGGGACCTACTTCTGTTAGAGGTGTTTAGATGTATTAAGGGGATATCTTGCCTTCTGAGCCTTGAGGCATTCTGTGGAGTTGTAAAAGCAGCAGATGATGATGGACCAAGACTGCACATTGCCTATCTTGACCTTGCTAAGACTTTAGACATTGTTCTGCATATTGAATAATTGACAAATTAAAATCAATAAATATAATTTAATATGAATTTAATGGGTAAAACACTAGTCAAACAATGGTAAGCAAAATACTGCAGTGAGGGTGTAACCTATCTATCCTGATAGGGATTACCAGATGTGTTTGGTGTAACTTCTTGTTGGACCATTCTTCTCAGTTATATAAATTGGAAATGGACTAGAGAGTAATGAAAATGCTGACAATTTCAATCTGGGAAATACACTAAGTACAGAAAATGATAACAAAGTTCTCTGAGACAGACTGCTACACCTGGTACTTTAGTAATGACCCCACCTTTAATATCACGAAATTTAGCATCTTGAGGTTTGCCAAAAAAGTCATCCATTAACTACCTGCAAAGTTAATCTTGTATATATATTTCAAGTAGATAGTATCAACATGAGCTGAAGGTCAGTAGGTCATAAACTTAACAGTCAAAACTTTGACCCTACAAGCTAATAGATTAAGTATGACCTTTTATTTTATAGTGAAGCACAATTGATATAACATCCAAGTATAAACTAGCTATATTGCTTTTATAAAAACAGATTCAGCAAGCCCTGCACGGTGTGCAGGACTAGTGCAGGAGCCCCAGCAGGCAATATGTCTGCCATGTGATCCAGGAATAAGCTGCAGGGACATGCACAAGCGCACCTGCACTAGTCCTGCATGGACTCAGCTCCTGTATGCAAATTACCCCATTTGCACGTGAAATCCATGAAAATAAGCTGAATTTGCGATCTAGGAAGCTGTCAGCTGGCCGTGCAGGTCTAGTGTAATCTGCAGAAATGTACTCGGTTAGTAACTGAGTACATTTCTGCAAACTACAAAACGGAGTCATGACAGCTTCAAATAAAGGGTGTACATTATGTTGAAAGCATGCCAATGGCCATGGAAAACAGTTTAAAAAAAAAAAAAAAACTTTTATTTTTTTTTAGCCGATTTCAGGTGTTTAAACATGGGGCAGTGGCGCACAAATGGGATCGGGTGAAAAAAACAAAAAAACAAACTAAAATAAGCATTCTAACCAAAATCACTATTTTGCCATTATGCTCAATGGCAGACATAAGACAACATGGCTAGTGAATAGTGGTCGCTAAGGGGGGAGGCTTAGTGTGGGACCTGTAACTATGCATCAGCAGGCAATCCTATACAAATGAGGGGAATGATACTGAATCCCAGATTTCACCTAAATGCTAGTCAGCACCCAACAGTGTAAGAGCAGGAATAGCTTGGTGCAAGCCTAGAAGTTAGCTGACATCATGGGGGAGTGTTTCAGGCAGACTGTAAGCAGATTGTAGCTCTGTGGCTCGGGTTTGCTGTTAGCTTAGCAGAGCTAAGCAAGGGTGTGTGTCTGAGGCTGCCTAGCACTCTTTACATTGCCTAAGCAGGTGTGAGCGCCATGCACCGGGTCTTAAAGGGAAAAAAAAAGTAAAGTGGGAAATAGCAGCTCTGTGCACAATTGAGCACTGTGTTTGCGAGGCGTGCCCCCGGCTTAAACAGAAAGGCAATGGGAAGGGAAAACAGCAGTAGGAAGGTAATCTAGGAGAACTAGCATAGTTGGCAGGTGAAATGTACCAGAATCAGTCAATTACACAGGCAGCAGACCAGCCCAGCCCAAAACACTACTATAAACTATGCAAACACCTTTCTCTCTGTTTTTTCCCACATACATTACACCACCGGTGTATAAAAGTGGGGACATTTTAACAAACAAAAACAACAAAATGATAGGGGATGCAGCAGCTATCAGACATCAACACGTGGAAGAGGCTGAGAGTGGTGAGGATGAGAATACTGTTGACCAACCCACAGTGAGGAGACAGAGAAGGGTGTACAGGCCCAGGGTAAACTACCAGGGGCTACACGAGCTGGAGATAGTGGAGCACTATAGGGTGGACAGGGACCACCTACAGCAAATTGTTGAGCTGTGCTGGCCATGCCTGACACACAGAACTAACAGGGGGAAACCCATCCCAGTGGATACCAAGGTATGTGTAGGCCTAGGAATACTAGCCACAGGTACCTCCCGAAGGCCAACTAGGGATATCATGGGGATCTCACAGGCACCACCATCCAGGCTATTCCACCAGTTCCTGGATGCCATGTCAGCACATGCCAGTGAGCGCGTACATGTCCCCAACACCCATGAGGTGTTGGCCAGCAATATGCATTTCTTTCACCAAACAGCAGAATACCCTGTGGTAGTGGGTGCTATAGACTGCACGCACATACGCATCAAAGCACCACCTGGTGAGCGGGGTAGGGTCTACATCAACTGCAAGGGCTTCCCTTCCATCAACTGCCAGGTCATGTGCAATGCCCAGGGCATTATAATCAACGTATGTGCTGGCTGCCCTGGAAGCTATCACGATTCTCACATCTGGCATCTGATGCAGCTGTACTAGAGAACTCCCAATGGGGACATCCCTTACGGTCACCTAGTGGGGGATGCTGGTTATGCACTGTAGCCGTGGCTGATAACACCCATCAGAAATGCACACACACCCAGACAAGAACTCCATAATGAGGCACACGCACAGGCCACAATTATAATAGAGCGTGTGTTTGGAATGTTCAAGTCACGGTTCCGGTGCCTGGACACATCCAGCGGAGCCTTGCAGTACTCACCAGCTACATGTATACAAATTGTCATCATATGTGCCATGTTACACAATACAATCCTGTGGAAACAGCTGAAGCAGGAACAGCACGGGGCAGGGCCACACAGCTCCCCACCAATGCCAAAGCCTGCACAGGCACAGAGTGACTCAGAGGAGGAACAACCTGAGCCTGCCCAGTAGGCAGAAGGAGGCATGCCCAGTATGTCCTGGTCTTGTCAAAGAGGCAATGCATAGCACATACACTGACACAGTAGGGACCCAGGGAATGACACTTCTCTCTCTGACTTGCACATACAGTAAAAGGGATGCCAAACATGACACTACCTGTGCTCAACCATGTATAGGAAGTGTACTATGTGCATCCGACATAGGCAGCTCTTCAGCACCATCCTCAGTACTGGCACACCTACAAGGTAAGTAACTCTCCTTACAAATTGCGGAATGGAGTAGTATGTGTTGTTACTTGTATCTATGGTATGGATGTGAGCATGCAAGGGAATCGGGTGACTGAATGAGATGCCAGCAGATAGTAGACACCTATAGTGGCAGCATGAGATCTGTAAAAAATGCTGGTGTCACCATAGTAGCCAGTACTACACATGGTGAAAAAACCCACTGCATGAAATGTGATGGGCCACATGTATGGCCATATGACATACACATGCCAGTCAGGGAGGTTCACATACCCAGCAACAGTCTCAGTCAGCAGGACAGGTGCAGACAAACACAAACAAAGTCTGTGCTAAGGGCTCTGAATGATGGCTATGGGTAACCTTCCCCCCAGGCCTACACAGACAGACTGCATCAGGTCAGGCAGTGGGATGTTAGTTCTGAAGGGAAAGAAGTCCAGAAACTGATATGTAGGTCAATTAAACCTAAGACCTGCCTAAGACGTGTAGTGCACTGATATGCCTCTAGTCAGCATGATAGGTTAGAATACAGAATGAAATGGAGTACATAACATACCAGTACAGTCATAGCAAATGTGTACAAGTGTCAAGTGTGCCCCCAATACTATGTAGAAATGTAGTAACAGTCAGGTGTGCCCCCCCCATTCTATGTAGAAATGTAGAAACAGTCAGGTGTGCCCCCCAATCCTATGTAGAAATGTAGAAACAGTCAAGTGTGCCCACCCAATCCTATGTAGAAATTTAGTAACAGACAGGAGTGCCCCCCCAATCCTAGTAGACATGTAGAAACAGTCAGGTGTGCCCCCCAATCCTATGTAGAAATGTAGAAACAGTCAGTTGTGCCCCCCCCGATCCTATGTAGAAATGTAGTAACAGTCTGGTGTGCCCCCCCAATCCGATGCAGGGGGTGTATATCACATAATCGAAATCCCAAAACATTGAACACCATAAGCTCGAACTTGGAATGTCGAAATGTGATATAATCGAAAGCTCAGAACAGCAAATTTTTTCCCAGGGAAATAATTTGCTGTTCCGAGAAATACACACACAACACAAGCACACTAAAAAAAGTAATCCACACATATACACTTAAAATCCTACTTCTAACCCTACACTAAACCGTACATACACTACTATCTATCCACTTACCTTAACCCAAACCCTAACCCTAAGGTCCCTAACTATCGCACACTCACCTTACCCGCTCCCTAACTCCAAGGTCCCTAACTATCGCACACTCACCTTACCCACTCCCTAACCCTAAGGCCCCTAACTATCACACACTCACCTTACCCACTCCCTAACCCTAAGGTCCCTAACTATCCCATTCCCACACTCACCTTAACCCGGTCCTTTCTCACACTTACCTTAACCCGGTCCGTAACCTTCGCACCACATTGGAGAAAACAGCGAAGTGGCAGAAACAGCCCAGTTATTTTCAGCATTCACTGTTTTGGGTTCGATATTATAACATTTGACATTTTACTACTTCGATGTTATAATATAAACCCCAATGTAGGCATGTTGTAATAGTCAGGTGTGCCCCCCCTCCAATCTGATGTAGAAATGTAGTAACATGTATGTGTAGGTATAATACCACTGGAGCACAGATTACCTGAGGTGGCCAAGGTAGCAGGATAGATTGTAGCATTTGTACAATATGCAGGTATGTGTGTATTAGGTTGGTGTGTGTTACATATTGTGGAAGAGTGGTCAGTATGTATGCATGGTGAGGTTTGACCTGGTAGCCATTGCCCAGTACTGCTGATGACAGGCCCAAGTCCTCACAACTGCAATGTCAAACACAATGCTCCCCAGTATGACACATACTAGCAGTAAGCCATTGTGATTGTATGGCGGTAATATGTGTCACCATCTGAAAGATGAACATGGCATGACTGTTGGGCCAGATATACAAGAAGTACACAGGGGAAAGTACCTCAGACAGCCAGTGTATAATGTGTAACCATGAAATGGACATACCCTTGGAATTGTACATACAGGTTTGCATCACATTATCTGGCTTTGTAGTAGGGAATACCGATGTCATCTGGCCAAACACTTGCAGATCACAAAGGTCATAGGAATGATGTATTGAGAAACAGCTGATGTTCTTGCACAAGCCAGCATCACTTGAATGCCCCATGCATATCTGTGAGTCAGATGCAAGTAGTGTCCATAGCACACATGCACCCAGCTCACCCAAATACCACCCACAGGCACCTCTCTGGACTTATCCCTGCTGTTGGGAATGGGTACAATATGACCCCCCACCTGTATATGGCAACAGTGAAAGACTGCAGTATTCAGTGCAGGTGTCCCACGCAGGTGTGTCCCTAGCTGTAAGCAGCACCCTGCCAGCATCCACACCATCTGAACAATACTGATAGAATGTATTGGCATGAACATCTGGCACACCTACCCTGTCACCCCAGGGGAATATAATGTATGGCAGTCTGGTACCGTAGGACTGACAGAATGCAATGTCCTGTTACAGCTGGCCTGCATCATTACCAAATGGCCTACAGTCCTCTGCCAAAGGTCTGCATCTCACCTGTACTGCCAATGTATGTTATGTCATGGACTCCCAAATAACATAACCCAGTCCACAGACCCCATATGCAAGGCCATGTGGACAAACCACAGTAACATGTCCACGATGTCCCACTGCATGAACTGTGGACCAACAACAATACACTGCTGTGATGAGGTGATAACTATAGGGAAAGTATCAGAGAATGTTTGCATAATGTATGGAATAGGATAGAATAATGGGGGGAGCATGGGGAGCATGGAATGTGCGAACTCCGAAATGCAGCCATGTGCACATACTATCCCTGGCTGCAAACACAAGAATGGGTGGCTACAAACCTGCCCATACACCACAACAGGGTAATGTCCTGACTTATGACCCCTGCCTCTGGGTAACCTCTGTGAAGCTGTACCGCTGTGAGGTATTGCCACAGCAAGATAAGGCCATGCTGTCAAGTTGATGGATGTACAAGTATGTGATCCTCTGCCACCACTGTACCAAGGTGTTGAACCAGTTACACAGACCCAGCAGCAAGTGTCTGCAGCTCCCCCTCCAGAATGGCATTATTTTGCAGGAATATGCAGGCATTTGACCACAATACTGGACACAGCTGCATTCATCCTGTGTTTCCCAGGACATCACTGTGAGCAAAAATGTCTACCTGACAGTAGTTGAGGACATAGAACATCACAGTGTATAACACTACACATGTCTGAATATCTCTGTTAACACTAGTACCATGTATCAGAAGCAGCACATATGCAATTACCTACAGTACCCACTATCCCTTGGCCAGTTTGACCCCATATTGCCAACTGATCTACAGATATCCTGCAGAAACACTGTGCTAGCTGTAGGCGTAGAACACAAAAGTCTGGACTGGAGTAGAATCCACCTGGAATGGATCCACACATTAAATACAGAAGGGCATACTGGGCATGCTCCCACACTTAGAGAAATGAAGGCAATGTCAGACAACAACATACTAAAAGGTCATACTGGGCATGCTCACACACAAACAAATGAAGCCCATGTCTGGCAGCAACAGTAGACCATACATATCTGACAGTAGCAAATGTTAGTGCATGCACTCCTCGGTATGCACCAGTCATGCTTTGCACACACAGTGGATAGGAATACACACAGATATCCAAGGACAGCACACTATAATATGCCAAACATACACATACATAGACTTTCAGAAGACAGTGACAGTGACAAAGAGCTTTCCATCACGAGGCCTGTCCCACCCAGCACACAGCCAAATGGCTACACCCACATGATGTGCAAATGTCACTCACCATAGAAATTAGTCACTGGTATCCCTCAGCATTATAGACTCTGTGGTGCTAGTGTTAACTGTGCAACATGACTGTGCAAGGCAGTAGTCATCTAGCAGTTGTATACACGTATCTGTGGAATATAAACCTGTGTGTGCCTGAGTGTGGTGTGTCTACCTCTAGATGAATGTGTTATGGCCCATGCACACACACTGCACTCCCCATGGCCCTACTATGCCAAGCCTGCTGATGTCATTCACTGTGAAATACACCTTTGGGGAAAAGCTAACTCATTAATCTCTGTGGCATGTCTTGTAACTGTGTAATGCTGTAATGTGATATAGTAATTAGGTAGGAGTTCTAATTCCACACATGGTAACTGTGTTTGTTTGTGTAGGGAGCAATGCTTTTTAGGCTAGTCACACTCACTACAATTCAAATGCCCTACTTTGGCAAGCCTGCTGATGTCATTCACTTTGAAATACACCTTTGGGGAAGGGCTTGCCCAGTAATCTCTGTGGTGTGTTTATTAACTGTGTAATGCTGTAGTGTGATATACTAATTTGGTAGGAGTTCTAATCCCAGATATGGGCACTGTGTGAGTGTTTGTGTAGGAAGCAATGCCTTTTTAGGCTAGTCACACTAATTACAATTCAAATGCCCTACTTTGGCAAGCCTGGTGATGTCATTCACTTTGAAATACACCTTTGGGAAAAAAATAGCTCAATAATTTCTGTGGTGTGTCCTATAGCAGCGTAATGCTGTACTGTAATATAATGGTTTTGTTGTTGTTGTGTCTTTTAGCTTTTCCCAGTTAGGGGTCGCCACAGCGGAACTCCGGTCCGCTAATGATTGGCAGCAGATTTTTGCATGCCGAGTTGCCGGCCCTGACACACAACCTTCAACAAAGGTACGCCCATTCATGCATGTCTCCACACAGAAGACACTCTAGCTGAGAATCGAACAGGACAACATCTTACTGTGAGGTGACAATGCTACCGCAGCACCACCACCGCAGTCAATAATATAGTGGTTTAGTAGAGGTTCAATTCCCAGACATGTTAAGTGTTTGTTTGTCTGAGTAGGAAGCAATGATTTTGAGGACATTCACAGTCACTACAACGTCCATTGCCCTTGCTTGGCAAGCCTGCTGATGTCATTCCCAGTGAAATACACTTTTGGGAAAAAAGTATCCCAGTAATTTCCTTGGTGCATCCTATAATAGTGTAATGCTGTGGTGTGATGTAGGGGTTCTATTCCCAGATGTGACAAGTGTGGATGTTTTTTGTCTGTGTAAGGAGCAATACTTTTGAGGTCATTCACAGTCACTACAACCTCCATTGCCCTTCTTTGGCAAGCCTGCTTATGTCATTCCCAGTGAAATGCACCTTTGGGGAATGAATACTCCAGTAATCTCTGTGGTGTGTCCTTTAACTGCGTAATGCAGTTAAAGTTAAAGGCAAACTAGTTTGGTAGGAGTTCTAATCCCAGACATGGTGTTTGTGTCTGTGTTTGTCGTTTGTGTCCTGTGTGGAGATGGCTGGGAGTGTGTAACAACTGGAATCATTGTAGAGTGGGTTTTACAAATTTCTTATATGGTGGCCCTATTATATGTGACAATGTCCACCTTACAAGGATAACAGATGTCAAATAGCTGAGAGGCTGGGGTGCCAATCCATACCTCTACATGTAACATCAAGGCCTGGTGAACAAAGTAAGCAACATTTGTATTACCCAGAGAACACTCTCAACCCATGTCTCATACACCACCACACTTGCCTAGGCAACAACCACTATGTTGGTAGTACCATGCATATTGCCCACAGATAGTAACCATGATGCTTTAAACACATGCCCTGTATGGACAGATGCCACTGACACCAGGGAATACCTGCATCATCCTATCAATGTAGGAAGAATTTAAAATTGTGCTGATCACCACAGTCTAAGACATGCTTAGCTAATGCATTAGTAAGTTTGCTGTTCCACTGAACATGCATGTGGGGTGTGTGCACATCCTAGACACCATCCACGTCATGGACTATAGAACACATAAATGGCAAGCATTGCACAGCACTTGCTACACATAATAGTAACCCAGGTAACTGGATGGTGGATACAGTACCCACCTGTGTGGGCCAATCCAGACACTGCACCCCTGAGCTACACACCAAACCATTATCATGTGGCCTGATGCAAAGATATATCCTTCACCTAGCCTTGTATAGCCTTCTGGCACAATCAACCACTACACACCCGTGAAGCAATGTGCCCATGCATGTCAGTACTGGTACCCTGTGTCTATGTGTGTGTGTGTGTGTGTGTGTGTGTGTGTGGAGTAAGATGCTTTTGACCACATTTACACTCACTAGAACTCCCATTGACCTACTAATGCATGCTGTCTGATGTCAGACACCTCCACATACCCTTTGCCCATATTACATCTGGATACCCCTGTGGTGCATGTGATACCTACACATTACTGTATTGTGGCAAACTAGCTAGTTAGGAAGTCTATTCCTGACCCTGCCAAGTGTGTCAATGTGTGTGAGTCCCTGAGACAGTGTGGCTGTGTTGACGCTGACAAATGTTCATGTGGACAGGCACGTGTACTACACCTACCTTATCTGTACTATATCACTATTGCAGATGTCACTCACCATCAGATATACCTTTGGACAGCTTCCCCAGCATATAAGCTATGTGGTGCATGCAATAACAGCATAGACATGTGATAGCAATACATAGTCAGCCAGGGGATTGAAACCCTGTATTGGTAGGTGTGTGACACAAACAAAGTTAGGTTTTACTCTCCCACCCCCTCCCTGACTTATTTTGTCTCTGTCTGTCTCACTCACACCCTCTCTGGTGGATGTGGAGAAGTACACCTACTTTGCTTAGGCAGCAGCTTGTGTTTTGTAAGTGATCAGCTGATGGCCTCTGCACATGAATTGCAGTCCTCCTCTAGCTGATTGCATGTGGAACAGCTGTGGTAACATTCCCATAGCCAATTGCATGGGAAAACACTCCAATATCTAAGAACATCATGTTGGTGTTGGGGCTTTTTATTTACTGTGAGCAGGACCTACATTTGGTGTTTTGCAAACAGCATCACAGATGGTATTGGGATTTACCTCTAACAACATACACTGTGGAAACAGGCCAACAGACAGGAGGGGGATGTGCCAGACATGACTACAGAATGTACGTGTTGCTCTTCTGCATGTGGAGTAATGTCGGTTTAACAGGGTGTGTGTGGATATGGCTGGTCTACATGATTTAATACCTGTCATGACAGTGTTATGTGTTTGAGGAAACCCCCATCTGTAGGGATATCTGCAGACTGGGCAGTGTGTGGAGCCTTTTCTTTCTGGTGTCACTCACAGAACACCAATCTGAGAATATCAGAAGCATAGTGTGAGGATTGCAGTTAGTACATGGTGACAGCCATGAGAGTTACTGACTTCGTATCCCTCATAGGTCATATGTCACAACAAACCCTGGTACTACAGTAAATATATGAGGTTATCACAGCAACATGCCAATACTGGGCCAGTGTTTGTAGCTCCAGCCACAAGTCTGTTAACCTTTGTACAAATGTCATGCAGTCAGAGGTGCATATGTACCGTACACCATAATTTATTGACATCATACTTGATAACAAGCCAGTCAGATATCAGACTGATAAACATGTTATGTATAGTAGGGGTTGTTTCTGAGGACATAACGTAGGCATTCTGTGGTTGTGTGTACAGTACTGGGGTCTGTGTACTTATGGTGATTGTCGACAGTATGTATATTGCGCATACATACCTTGGTCTGTGCACAGACTGTGGTAGATGCCATTGTTCATGGTCCTGTTCTATCTGATGTTACATGCTGCTCCAGTGTATGGTACCCTATTGGCTCACATGTCTGTAGGGCCAGACACACACGTGTCCCATACCACAGACAGGCATCGAACCACACTGTGTCATGACCCAGTGTATGTAGGTGTGTGTGGGTTAACCATTGTTAATCCCTGTGGACACATTTTGCAATGACAGGATGTTAGTTATCTTGCAGGTGTCTGACATACCCTTCTGATATCCCATCATGGTCATCACTGTGATGCAGAGCATTTAACAGCAACGATACGTGAACATGCACAGCATGCATTATGGGTAGGTGTGTTAGATGTGTGCATGGAATATACCATAGCCATTACATGCCCGGTGTATTGGCAAGCATCAACATAAATTATACTCACCAGCTACAGGCTGCTGCCTTGGTGGTATACCAGAAGGACCTACATAAGAGTGTGAGAGATGCAATGTCAGTGGCCACAGCTGTGGCATTACTACAGGGTGGGTGCAGCATTACAGGACATCAACAGTACAAGTCCACAATATGACCCATATGCACATCTGTTTATTATTACTATGCCGCAACAAACTATATATAGGACATGTCAGATGTGCATGATCTACCTGTACAGATGCAGAAGCATATACAACAGTGGTCTACTGATGTGCCCTGTGGTCTTACCTGCACGCTTCACAGCCGGTGTGTGGGTAGCACCCACCTCCACAATGGTGTCTGCCTGTTGGGTGTGTGGATGGGCAGGTGCCACGAGGCTGGCGATGAGCTCCTCAATACATGTCAGGGGTGAATGGATGGCATGACCCCCCCGGATGAGAGGTGATCCCCCCAGACTGCACCAGCACAACAACGGACATTGCGAAGCAGGTCAGAACAATGATGCCGGACCTGCTCATAACTGCAGTTATGCAGGCCAACATCACTGACCCTGTGGACTGAGTCATTCTACAGGGCGGTCCACTCCAGCTGTTCATGGGTGGCCCTGCCAAACAGGACAGGATACTGCTGGATTATGTAGTTCAGCACACCCTCATTTTCTGCCTCTGAATACACAGGTAGGTGGCCATGGGACATCTTGCCTGAAAGACATAAAGATGGAAATAGGTCTGAGCAACTCATACATCAAGGTTACCATAGTTCTTAATACACATCTCTGTCACCCCCACAATATTAGTGACAACAAACTGTTCACAGAACTCAATACGTATGGCTACAGCTTACCTACCATTGGGACATATATTGTATTGTATCACACTTTCTGCTATGTGTTTGTAGCCATGTTCCCTGTGTGGACAGTATCATTGCTGGCCTGTTACAGACTATTTCACCTGCATGCCATTGTCAAGGCCACTATGGTTCCATATATGCATGTGGTCTGTTTGCTATGTGATTGCTGCATATCTAACATTCTGTTTTATTGGGTATATCTATGCATGCTGTTGGACATGTTCAGGGAGTGTGTAGACTATTACTACCCACATATGATCTATAACAGTGACACAATTGTGTATTTAGGGAATAGTTATCAGCAGAACCACCTCTCTAACCTCATCTGGCCATGTTACCAGGCCACATTACATGTGTGACCCACCCTGGCATCTCCTCATCTACTGGTCCAGCACTACCTTCATGTGGAACCACCTCAGTGCAGCAATCAGTGTCCTCCACTTGCTACCTGCATGCAGCATGCTGTGTTGTACTTCTAATTACCACTGTCATGACAACCCACTACTATAAATCACTACTTTATGTGGGTGTGGTCCCTTTACCTTCCCTGTATGGTGGACACCCTTCCTGTGTGTGGGCAGCAGTGTTACAGACAGCAGGTAGCAATACCTCTTACAAGAGGACTTGCACACTCAGGCCAGCTACATATTTGTATGAGGTTCCAGAACTACAAACAGAGTGTGAGTACTGTTGTTGTATGCAATGTATAGTACCAGTGTTACAGGGTTTGTGTGTACATACTAGTTTAACATGGACTGCAGTCTGTCTGCATAGCTGTCAACTGTGTGCCTATCCACTTGATGGCCAGAGATGTGCGTGCTATGTTTTGCCTGTCCACCACACAGGTCTTGTGTCAGATATATCACTGGCTGTGTGTGTGCTGACTGCTATCAGTACATGGCTACATCCATTTGTGTTTCTGACTTCATATTCCTGACTGAGGGTATGTTGCAGACTATCCAGTAACTACTTGCACAGTGTATGACAACACTATTTCCCATAAGAGCCTGTGTTTCAGCCTCTGTCGTCCACCTACATGCCAGGCTTTGTCCATATGACATGCTGTCAGGGGTTGTTATGTAGTGGCCTGTGAGTATGTCATGCTGCCATTCCTGCCATCATTCCACTGCTGTTGTGGCCCCCACACATATTGTGGGGTTGGGGCCATATATGTGTGGGCTTCATCTGCACAATACATGTGTCCCTTATGCAGTTCAGAGGCCAGTGTATGTAACAGTGGTATATGGCCCTGTATGTCAGTCTATGGGGGGGACGCACCATAACTAACCTATGCTGTTACCACATGTGAGGGGTATCAGGGGTAAGCTGCCTTAAGGTATCTGGATGTACTGGATGTACATTACCATACAATCAACCTTGGGTAAATGCATACCTACTACTTCCTGCTATACAGACTGTTCTGTTTGTCAGTGTGATTGTGATGGTTTCAGTTATGCCTTGTTATGTAAGAGATACATCCCATTGTGTCAGCTGAGGTCTTTACCCCCTAGGGATTATGTAAAGAGTGTAGCTAGGGGCTGATAGACCATACATCTGCATTACTTACTGTTGATTGTTATCCTGTGGCCCAGTCTGTCGTTACTGTTGTACTACTTGAAGGCCTTGGCCTGGACAGCAACATATGTAATGCTTTTTGGAATACTTTATTAATTTATCTGTTTGAGAGTTGCATTAGTCTGTTTATATGTACTTCAGAGTCTAAACAGCTATATGACATGGCATATACAACTATAATAGTACACAAATAAAGTGTTCCCATATATGCAAACCTGTGTGCGGTGTTATATCCTTTGACCTCTCTGTGGGTATAGGTTTCGGACAAAAATTGTCTTTTGTATGAGTGACTCATACAGTATCCAGTTGGTAAGGTGCCAACTGTAGGCATACTGGCTGTTCCGTATGGTGTGCACCCTCTAAATATGTATCTTCCTATACATATCTCTGTGTGTGTATGTGTAGTTTTATAAATATATATATATATATATATATATATATATATATATATATATATGTGTGTGTATCTACATATATGTGCCTGTGTATATGTATATTAGGAATGTTTATTGCTTCCACATTGTACATTCCCTATGGTTGCCAGACTGTACTGCATGATATGTTATTGATACCAGCCTAACATCATACAGGTGGGATGGATTACTGTTAACATCTTGTGCCCATGTTGTGGCAGGTCCTGGTTATGGGACTTGTAACAGTTGGTATGGTATTGCAGGGGAGACCTGTTTGGCTGTGGGGAGGGGAGATCAATACATACAGGACGTATGTTGCTTGGGCCCACTCACCCCCATTAACAGTCCCTGTGGTCATATATGTATTTATGTTCTCTTTTATAGCTAGATATATATATATATATATATATATATATATATATATATATATATATATATATATATATATATGTATATACATATATGTTTTATATATATATATATATATATATATATATATATATATATGTATATACATATATGTTATATATATATATATATATATATATATATATATATATATATATAAATATCTACACACACACACACACACACACACACACACACACATATATATATATATATATATATATATATATTTATATGGGTTCCATCAATTTGTTCGAAGTTTCATTACTTCAAACTCCACTTCACCGAGTCCATTTGTTCGAAGTAGTGAAACTTCAAACATTGACTTCGGCAGGCACACTATAGCACGGAATCGGAATATTCCCTTTTCCCCACTGTAGTGCAATCTCGGAGTTGGTATATTTAAGTAGGGGGGTGTGGGGGCACAGCCCCCCCACATGGTGGTACAGGGGGGCTTGCCCCCCTGCAAAAACATGTTTTAGTGTTTTTTTTTTTTTTGGGTAGTAGACTTCAGCGAAAGTGCACTTTCGTTTAAGTGGACTTTTGCTGAAGTGTAAGGTCTACTGCTTAATTTCAGGGAAGTGTATTTTCGATGTTAAGCAGTAGACCCATATATATATATATATATATATATATATATACATATATATATATATATATATATATATATATATTTATAGATAGATAGATATGTATATATCTATTTAGATATAAATATATATACACACACACATACATCTACATGTTAAAATACATTTCCTGTACTGTTGAATGACTGTGCTGGATGATGTTTGTAAAAACATCAGGGCTATGTATATCTGACATGGCTTAGTGGTAAATCACTTTGGCTATTGTGTGCAGGGTCCTGGGTTCGACCCTTACAGAGGCTGTTTGTTTTGTTGCTGGGCAGAACAAGGGCCATTGGATACAGAGTGATTAAGGCACTTTTAAGTGGGTTTGTGCAAAGGTAAGCACTGCTAACTTCTGGTTAGAGTTTCTTATACTGATTTAGCTTCTCAGTTGCTTAACCTGTGTAGGCTTTGCTTACCCCTGTGCAAATAAGCTTAAACCCGCTTACTGCTGCTTAAAAGTGCTTACTTCTGCTTACCTGCATGCTAATTTCTTTAAAAGAAAAGAAAAAAGGGTTGATAGGAAAGTGGTGAAAAAGGGCACAAAGAGGGAAAGGCAGTAGCAAAAATAGCTAATGATGTGTAAGCAGAGTGTGGGAAAGGAAGGTCCATAGCTGGCCATTTCTTCTACAGCAACAGCTGTGCATATACACTGAATTTAGAGATAGATTTCGACACTCATACCCCTGAGAGAAGGGTGAGGACAACAATAATATGTTGTTAAGTCAATTAGACCAGATTACATGTGTCCAGTGGACATGTGTGCAAAATGGACAGCTATGTATGGGGCGAGATTTTTTTTTTGGGAACAGATTGCCCTTTTTTTTTTTTTTTCAGGTGAGAGTGGGATGTTGAGGAGGGATAGCAGGTATATTTGGGGAGGTAGGCTGGGTAGGTTAACAGACAAGTCAAACAAGATGCATACAGGGGTGGTATATGACACATGCTGGGGGGTAAACACCTTGATGGGGAGAGGTGTTGGTAAATCGGAAGCCCATGAGCCCCCTAGTGCAAACAGTGGGACTGAGGTCCCCACCCACGGGCAGTCACCACTGCACCTTCACAGCCCTGAAGATGGCTGTGCTGAGGACTGAGTCAGAGAGCCATGACAACCCTCTAGTCATGACACACAGCCCTCAAGCTGGCATTGCAGATCTCCAAACTCCCTGTGGAGCTCGCTACGCACCACACCCTGGACCTGGCAGTGGGTGACAATGTCCTGTCTGAGAACACTCCTGGGGGGGCAAGACCCATCCCCAGAAGCGGTTCTACTGGAAGGTGGTGCAGGACCAGTGGACAAGGAGGTCCCGGGGTGGAAGCCAGACGTGCTGGTGCCCAGTGCCACGGCCAGATGAGGTGGGACAGGTGGGTCCACTGGAACCCACATTTCCATACGTGCTATGGTGTTTATGTTTTATCAACATATGTGGATTAGTAATAGTCAACACATTCCAGGATTAGGTATAACAGCATGCATAGATATTCCCATTAACCCAAACACCAGATATGGAACAGTTGCATAGCATACAGAACACATGCATATATGGGACCACAGTGGTAATTACAACAGCATGCAGGTACATTAATGGCACCATGCCACCAATGTGAGAGTACTTCAACATAGCACATGCATAGAAACAGATTTAAATAATTATCGAGCAATAGGACATATGTCCCAACATTAGAGTTACGTCAGCACATACCAGTTGAGTTGGGTATATAGTTTATTGTTGCAGATATGGTGAGAGGGAGAGAAAGATGTCAATTACCAACTAGTATATTCCTGTAGTTCGCATTACTTTCCTAGTCAGTGCTGTTATCTGTACCTTACAAGTATTAGTACACTACCCTATTGCCTTACTTTGGACAGTGGTATGGCTGTCGACAACTATATACATGAACTTGTTTTACCTGCAGTATACACCTCTTACCTAGTATACCTGTGGAGGTATTGTTTGTTAACACTAACTGACTGTTTCTACACATACTCCAAGATTCCAAGTTGATGTTATGCATATACCTGTCCATATCTTTTTGCACAGACTCTGGGCATGTCTTGACCACATGCAGGTGAACTGGGACATATTTCGACTATTGCCCTCTTAAACCTTTAGTGAATTACAACACTCTTATACAGGATTTCCTAGACAGTTATATTATGTAGCACAGTGTGGGTGACAGTGATGAGTGATACCTTATTATTCAGAGGAACTGTAACACTAACAATTCCATACAATAACAGAGTACACAGTACATGATATCAGTCTTTTATTTCTAGGCACAGTGTTTACATCTGACAGACCTGTGAGAGCAATGTTTGTTAGCACTACCTGAATGTTGCCACACAAATTGCCAGATTCCACATTAGTATTGTGCACATACATCTCACTCTGTTACTGTACACACTATGGTCACAGCTTGACAGCATGGGGTTGTAGATGGGACATATTTGGCTTATTACCCTCATAGTTTGATTTTGGGGGATTGCTAGAATGATAGGTTTGTTCTTATAGATGTCTGGCGATCAGCTGTATTTCTTGTTTGCTGCCTAAGCATCTGGGATCATCCCACTGATTTCCCAGGGGGACAGGGTGACAGGGAGCAGATATTGGCCAATTTACTGGACATTCTGGACATATCATTACAGTTGTGGGGTTTGATTCTGTATGCAGCCTACTACCACTCCCAGGATTCAAAACATGACTGTGTGTGGTACAAAATACAACAGTTCACGTCTCGGTTGAGTGTGCTATTTGGATTTTGTTGTCTGCTTTTCACTGTTTTCTGTCTATGTCTCTCTCAGTTATACTATATGACCTCTAGGGATTACACCAGTCATATACAGACATTCCTACACATTTTATTTATGTTGCACAGTGTGGCTAACAGTGCCTATTACAATAGTACTATTAAGTGATTGCAAATCTACATTACCATATGATACCAGAGTAAACACATGCAGTTTAGCAGTTAGACCTTTATTGATAGATTATTATGCTTTTATTTACATACAACCTATATGAGACTCTTCCTGCCATATTCTCTGGTGTATGCAGTACATGCCTTAAACAATACAGGTTTTATACAGGCAATTAACTTACTACTACTTTTAGAATTATTTACTATGACAGTACATGCAAGAATATTACTAACCTTCCTCGTGTCACAACCACTCCAAGCGATATCCATGGGCCTCCTAGTTCATAGCCCTCTCACTTGCTGCTGTGAAAGACATAAGAGGAATATTTAGCCATATCTTTCCATAATATACATGAGCTGGCAATTATTAAACAGGTAATGGACTGATACTTACACACAGCTGGGACCTCCCCTGTCCTCCTAGCCTCTTGGATCCACTGATCCAAGAGATCCCCCTTTCACCGCTTCAGGTCAGCATAGTGATGCCTGACCTGCTCACCAGTTCAGGGTATGCCAGTGGCACTAGTGAGGTCATGGGCGAGATGGTCCTAGGCTTTCACTTTGTATTGGGAACCCTGGTACTGGCCCTGCAGCAGTCTCTGGTCATGGTCTTTAACAAGGAGTCCTGCCATGACTTTGGACTCCTGGATGCCCCAGTGCTGCACCTGAAAGCGCATTCCCTATCTCATTCCAGACATAGTGCCTACAAGGGGAAGCTACAACCAGTTATGAGATGTATTCCTGCCTGTTGGGTTTAAATAGAGCATGTTTCCTGCACTTTGCCATGATTGGATGGTTTTGAAAAGGCTAAGCTATGGGCAAACCTGCTTACCTAAGGTTGGCATTGCTTAAAGGGGTATACCAATGGGCAGATTGAGTTAGCTGGCCTACATATTGTTTACACCTACTCAGCTGGGATGTGCAATGCTTAGCATTGCTTAATATTTAAGTTGCATTATATTTGCATTTAAGTTGCATTATATTTGCATTGTGGCATTGATTTATTATTCATTACATGTTATATTTGTGTTTGGTATCCATGATTCATGTGTATGCACACTGTATGGGGTCTTTGTGTTTATTAGCGGAAAACAACACTTTTTTAAATGACACCTCACATCTGGGCTTAATGCAGTACTCCTGTTCACATATTTGTTATGTAGTAGGTTATACAACATAAAACTGCATATAGATTCCTTTCACATGTTCAGTTTGAATTCCCTATAGTGAGGATATGTTTGGTGAAACCGCAGTCTTATGTATTGCTGTGATGGCTTTGTGGTCAATTACTGTGATTATATTATACAGGGTCATGGATTCAAGACTTGCAAAGGTTGTTTATTTTCTTTCTGGCCAGAACAGCGGCTGATGCATACAGAGTGATTAAGGCACTTTTAAGCAATTTTAAGTGGGTTTGCGCAGGTTTGCGTGAAGGTAAGCAATGCTAACTTATGGTTAAATATGCTTACAGAGAATTAGCTTCAATATTGCTTAACCTGTGTGCGCATTGTTTACCCCCGGGCAAACAGGATTAAACTCGCTTACTACTGCTTACATATGCTTATTCCTTCTTACTACTGCTTAATAGTGCTTACACTTGCTTACTAGTGCTTATTCCCACTTACCACCGCTTTCATTTAGACAGTAATGTCTACTGGTTCTTGGGAAGGTGGTGGATTTGGAAACTGTATGGAGTTATCATTCATTACACATTTTACCTTCCATTTGTATCTCTGATTCCTGTGTACATATACTGTATGGGGCACTTGTGATTATCTGTGGACCTTTCAACATTATGACAATGACACTTCACATCTGCATTTAATGTAGTACTCCAGTTCACAAATATATGTTATAAATATATCAATGGTGTAAATATATGTTATCATACGTAATGCCAGAAAATAAATTGATCATACAGTGATTTGACATGGAAAATGGATTGTACTGGAGTGGAACTTGAACCGGGAATGACTGCTTGTAAGGTGAATGCTCTGCCCACTACACTATTACTGTACTGCTTCGTTTGCATATATATTGCTTTTTATCCTCTTGTGCCATTTAAGCTGCATTAACCGTAGCTAAGCGATGGGCAAACCTGTGCACCTACGGTTAAATCTAATCTGTTTCATAAAAAAAATTCTTTATATTTTATGTTCTCACTATTGCTCTTGTAAATGTGGGGGGATGTTGCTGGGGGTATGCGTATATCTACAAAATGGATCAACAATTAAATATTCAGGGAGTGCAACTGGTTTACATATCTATAAAAAAGTAGACTTGGAATTCCTGATTATTGCAAGGGTTCAGGCATCTTGTATTTTACTGATAAAAACTCATCTGTTCAATGATATATTTATGGCTCAGTTTGTACAAATATGAATACACCCCTTTTAGGTCTTAAATCAAACCAACAGAATAGCTAGACACCTATGAGTGGTCTCACTCATTCTTTTATTGATACTCTGCTGTTCTTCATTGCAGGGACGTGTATATTCTGAGAGCTCTGCTCTCAGACACGCCCCCTGCACTCGTACATGCTCCATATACATTTAGGAGCTCAGGCAGCACGCCTTCATTAATATGCATGGCACACTGCTGTCCTGCTCCTAAACAGCTGCTTCCGTGCAGGATTAAGCTAGTCCTACAAAGAAGGATATTGAATCCGGGGGAAACAAAAATGCAAAATAAAAAAATAATAAAATATGTGCAAATCCCTTTAGTAAAATAAATAATAACTTCTATTAACATTATTGACTGCACTTTGTAATAATTAAATAGTCATTGCATTACCTAGCAGAAATAACTATCATTTCTAAACAAGGTCAACCCCTCATCTCCCTTTTTATCCACAGAATAGTTTCCAAAGTTTTGAACTCTGTATTAAGGTAAATAAAAAGGAATGTGTGAAACAATGCAAAAGGCACACACTGAGTGACAAATAACCATGGCAATAACAAAAACACTGCTTCATAACATTTTGTTTTCAGTAATTCCTTAATCCATGCTGATGTAACATTGAGGTGATGACATCCAGCTTCGAACACCATACACAGGACTCACAACATGGCTGCCAGATCTACAGAGGCTGTTTATAGGGAATGCAGGCATTACACACCTAATGTAACTGCACATTTATTGTCATATACATACATCTCAGTGTGTAATTAAACTTCTGGGATTATTTTAGTAATGACTCAGACCCCCTTGTGTCAAATGAGTCCTGCTTGGATAACACAGACTAACTAAAAAAATGCATATTTTTGTGAGTTTTGATATTATTAAGATGGCCTCACTTCAAATGATGTTGGTGATAAAAATATAAACAGTTTAAATAAAATTAGCTTGCTAATTAGACATGAGCAAATGAGCTGTGAAATGCTGATATTCATGTAAGAACATGTCTAGCTTCCTACAAACTTCCTGGCTTGGCTTTTCTGTACAGGTGGCAAACAGCATCTGATTTGAAATGACATAATGATTGGAACCATGATGTACTGAAACATAAAGCCTGGGACTGATTTTAGAGGGGATTCTTTAAGAAAATAGGGTGAAATTTGAAATGAACTCTTAATGAAAACCATGCAAAAAACAGAGGTTGAATTATGGAGGGTGACATTTAAATATGCATTTGCAGGACAACATAATTATGCATTAGTCATTCATTAAGGAGAAACATAGAATGTAGTAGCCTAAGGGTGGTATTCTTAGTTCAAGGCTTAGCAGTAATCCATGAAGAGCAGTGATACGAGGTTATGCAAATCACAGACTGTCAGGATGACTACGGAAATGCAGATATCTTTTTGTGAACATGCCCCCCTATTGGAAATGAGTAATGTGATAATGCATAAGTGTTAGGGGGGAGAGCTATTATTCTTTTTAGGGGGTTACATGTATGCACATGAGTTTGATTCCTAAGCATGCATATATAATAAACTCATATGTATACAAACTGTGTAAATTCCCCTGATGTTATGCCAGAAAGCAACAGGTTTCAGTCAGAAAATGGACTTGCACAGGGAGCTGAGGTGGTGCTTCTGCATACCTGGATATTTTTGCTAAAGGGGTCACTTGGGTAAATGTTTTATTTTGATACATAATCATAACTGGACTTTTTCCTGAAGGGATTGCTTGGGAAAATCGTTTTGGTGCTTGTGTATACCTGGACATATTACTGAAGGGGTTGCTTGGGTAAATGTTTCATTTTGGTGCTTGTGCACACTGGGGTATGTTACTGAAGGGGTTACTTGGGTGAATGCTTCATTTTAGTGCTTGTGTATACTAGGAAATGTTACTGAAGGGGTCACTGGGGGAAATAATGAATTTGTCTGTCAGGAAAGTGCTTGTGCATACATGATCAGACTGCTGAAGTGATTGCAGTGCAAAATAATGTATTGTGTCATTTTAGTGCATGTGCATACTTAATACAAACTAGTGAAGAGGTTGCTGGTGGAATAATTCATTTGTGTGTCAGGAAGTGCTTCTACATACTTAGACAATCAAGTTTGTGGATTTGTAACTCCAATATCAAAGGAAAAGCACTGCATTTAAGAATGGATGTGCATACTGCAGGGATGTCGGACTGTGACTTGCAAAACTGCCTCATTAGCATACTATGCTTTACAACATTTCTCATTTGCATCTCATTATTTTTCAGGCCTTGTGCATTAGCGTAAATGGCCTGTATGAATCTCACCTTTGCTATGCTCATTTGTAAGCATCAGGAATACCCCTATCGCATTTGCGTAAGTGACTATGAATTCTGCCCAAAGTGTTTGTCAGCAAACACAAGGCAGGGATGATTTCATTGGGGACATCTTTATAAGCTAAGGTCATTGAATCTTTGATTGATGTGAAAGGTTGATTAGGAAAAGGTAGCTGATGTCTATTTCAACTTCATAAAGCTTTTGACATTGTGCCTCATAGAAGGCCATTAAATAAACTTGGCAACATGAGAGAGAGGTTAGGCCATGTCCAGTGGAAAGGTATGGGGACAGGAAGGAAACAGATCAAAGTAGTAAATTACTATAATTTACCGAAAAAAGAACGAGAAGAAACTAGCGCTAATATCAGTTCAGCTCACCCTGTTTGTTGATGTGACCAAGAAGTTAGAAAATACTTTCTACATTTGCTGACTGCCCGGAGATTTGTAAGTTTAGAAAGCAACTGGTTATAAAGCAAATGACATGTGGTATTCTGTTTGAAATGATCAAATTTCATACGAAAAATAATGCAAAAGGGAGAGAAAATTCCTACAGCAAAAGACAGTTTTAGAAAGGAAGATATGCATTGAGGAGTTATGCAACTACTATTGGGTTATGGTACACAAATATTCCAAAGAAAGACAGCAATGTGACAAAGCAATAAAAGATCTGACACTTGCATGCATAGAAAGGTGTCTCAGAAATAGAGCATGGACAACATCTTGTGTAGAAGGTATCATTAAGGCCCTACTACTTACTATACAGTGTATATTTTGTGAACCTTTACCTTTGCAAATACATAAAACAATATTTAAAGGACAGGTAATACTGAAATTGCTTTTCAAATCATATTAGGAGAGCTTAATAGATTTCGACTGTTTATTGATGTTTCTAATTTTCACAAAAGTGCATGTCATATTATTGTAGAGACTATATTATTATTACAGAGACTATGTTCACATTCATTTTATAGATTAAACGTCTCATTATTGAAATCAAAAGTTAAAGAAAAGTAGTGCAAGACTGCAGTGATAGAGCAAATGTCTTTGAATTCTAACATATTGCTGTTTTTTAACATTTTTAGGAGTCACAAAAATGGGTATTTTATTCCAGTTATTTCTCTTCACAAAAAACACTGATTGTTTTCTATTAGATGGCCTGTGAAACTCTTTTTCATTTCTGCCAGCTGCTCTTCAACCACTGTGGTACGACCTGTCTTCACTTCATACAAACTACCTTACATTCTACTGTGATACCATTTACCATTCACAATTTATCAGTCTGTAATGTAGGAAGAAGACTTCTGAAGAAATCAAAATTTTCTGGAAACAGGAGAACTAGATTTCTAATGGCACATGTGCATTAATTGTGTAGATAAACTGTACACACACACACACACACACACACACACACACACACACACACACACACACACACACACACACACACACACACACTCACACACACACAAAAGCCAGCTTAAAATAGTTGCGCATCGGTGCTCTCTTTTTTAAATTTCTCCAAGTTTTTTGGGTTTCTAATACCATGACAGGAATGGGCCCCATTCCTAAGTCAAAGTATGATTAAATCATGAAATTAGTATTGTTTAATCTTTGATGTTAGCCAGAAGTGCTCTTTGCAGCACTTGTGGGTTGGCATAATGGTTAAGGTGCTTCCTTCACAGACACAAGGTATAGGGTTTGATTTTCACATGTGAAAGGGAAATTGGATGAGCTTAAAAAAGCTGACAAGGGCAACTAGCCTAGTTCTTACCTATCAGCCTACAAACAGAGCTTAATAAGCTAGAAAAGCACATGACACATGCACTACAGGGGATGTGGCACTGCGTCATCTACAGTGATCTTTTCGGGATATGATATGGCGATACTGCTGTCCTGGCACAGCAAACCAAGATAATCATTCAGATTCACTAACAGTCTTTTTGCAGGAAAGCAAGATAAAAATGACAGAAATGCCATGTTGGTCTACTAACAGAAAGCACAAAGACACTAGAACAGAGGTGCAATGTAATACCTTTTATTCGACCAACATAGCTTTTGCAATTACTCAAGCTTCAAGCTGGTATGAGCCCTTTATCAGGGATTATTAAGTTACTGATGTTAGATACCGTGCTTAAATATTTACTTGTGCCTAGAAAGAGAAGTAAATCATTTATTTCCAGTTGGCTTAAAAAAAGAAAACGTGGGACTCACTGCCAGATTATGCATCTATATCACAGACCAGGAGCTAAAATCTACAACGGACATATTGATTTGGACCACTTTAAAAAGACATGCAGATACAAACTGGAGAAAATGTAATTAAAATGATACTTAAATCTTTAAAAGAAACAGGTATTTGGAAGTATTTAGCATTTGAAACATTGAGTAATATCAGAAATCAGAATATATGTCATGCATATGTAACTATAGTGAAAGTTCATAACCAGTCAGAAGTTTTATTTTTTCCCATATCAAAAATGAGAAAATAGGCTTAAATATTATACAAAATATCAGTTTACCCATCAGCAGCAAAACAACTCCTCAGAAGACAGCTACACAATAACACACCACTGTTCATGGGAGAGACGCTTACCATGCAACACATAATATTTGACATAGGTTTAAGTGGATCAGTGATGTAAACACTTTTATATTCTATATCAACTAAAGAATATTTTGTAATTGATTATTCATCATGGTTTTCCATTTGTGATCACATTAAGCTTTGCTGTAGGCCACTGCATTCCAACTGGACCCAGCCCATAAAAAAGTCAACTCATTAGAAACTAAATCTAGCGGAAAAAATAAAATTAAAAGTTTTTCTATTTGTTTGCAGTGAGGCTGGTATAAGCAGTCCCATGATGAGAGGAGCAACCTGTTCTGAACTTTCATACATGAATTCCATGTTTGTACAAACATTCATTAAAGGGAAAATACCTAAAACAAAGGAATTGTTGTCAGTTTAGATTGAGAAACCACAATCGCAGGACTTTCCTATAGTAAACATGGCTGGGGTGTTCAACATCAGTGAACTGAACAAGATGTGAAAGATTCTCACAGAGTTAGTCTGACAGAGAGGCATGCTTTTAAATATGGCTCATATAATGGCCTTTCAGAACAGAAATAAAATCATGGAAATGAAGAAGGAAACCATGCTAATTCCAACTTACTCAGCTGGCAATGCAACAGAAAGGAAATTGATGCATAAAAAAATGATTATTTTATGGTGACATTCCAGTAAAGTCAACATTTGCATAAATACTGCTAGCATATTTTTCTCCCTTCACATCTAACACCCTTAATTTAATTGCATTGGACAAAGTTCCTAGCATTCTAAAGAGGACTCCATTTTTTCAGATAATATATGCCTGTCATCCTTTATTACAAAAAAAATCTCTAGTGTCAAAATTGTTACTGCTGAATACATATCACCACCCCAACAAAATGTTTCAAACCCCCCTGCTAGAACTACTTAATAGTCTGAGTATCCTTCCTGATAATAATTAATAACTAGTGGATTAGTGACACTAGAAACCTTGTAACACTTTTACTTTTTAACACTTTTGTTTCCCCTCTCTTATCTGACCGGCTGATGTCAGATATACATCACCATTGAAGTACCTTGGTAATATAAAATGGCCCTTCATCAGAAAGCCATTGTCTTAAGATAAACATCTGCTTACCTGCTAATTTAATAATCTATCTCCTAAATAAATCCTAAAATCTACTTGTCCTCAACCCTCTATATGATTTAGTCACTGCCTCCTTTGTTATTCAAAAAATGCAAGACATTTAATGCAAGCATTGCAGATGTTTAATAACATCCCATATGTTTCTCTTTCTCCATTATCAGTTATAGAAAGAGTTATATACTACTAACACATATAATCACATCTTAACTCCTTTAACCTTCTCAAACCCAGCACCTTCACATCAGAAAGTGGTACAGTGCTGGGATGGAGAAGAAAGAACAAAGCATGTGACAATCAGTGGATTGTCTCTAAATGTATGGGGGCATTTTGGCAGTACAAAAAATAAGACAATTTTTACCTATACTAAAGAAAAGCTCAATCTGTTTGTAGGAAACTAAATTAAAGTTCAGTGATAAAACTGTATTATGGAAGGTATGGAATGGCCGAGGATCTATGAATTGCTGTGGGTCAGCTAAAAGAGGAGTTGCATCCCTTATACAAAACTCACCGGAGTGGTCTAAGCTAAAAAAAAATATATATGTAGGTTAGCCAGAATTTCTATCACCTGAATGTAAATGATATGACTCTATTCACTGAGTTTTAAAAACATTAGATGAAAATAAGCAACATATAGATGGAATTATCATAGGGGTGGCATCAACACAGTTGTAGATTTCACTATGACACTACGAATAGAATACCTGAGAAAAGGGACAGAAATAAGAAATCCACAGTTATGCTTAGAGTGCTTATGGAGGATTTTGAGTTAGCGAATGGGTGGAGGATGATGAATACTAATGAAATAAATATTTATTCTTATTCGTGAGAGCCTACATTGTGAATGTAGAGCAAATTGATATCCTACAAGCTATATTTTCAGACCATGTATGAGTTAATTTCACTCTAGTAGACTGTAGAAGATTGGTTTCACTGACATCCTGGTGATTTGACCCATTGTTGTTGAAATATGTGCAATCTAGATGGGTTTTGAGGCATATGATTGAGTTCTACTGGGTAATATCACCATATGGGGAAGAGTCAAAATGGCTTAACTGTTTTTTTTTTCTTTTAAGATGAATATAAGGGAGTTAACATAGGCACCGACAAAGCAAAAGAGAAGTACATGGCTGGTGAGCATAAGAGATGCTGAAGAATGATTAACGCTATTGAAAAAACAATGTAAAAAACAAAGGTTTAAAAACAAGCAGACATTAAGAGAGATAAATATTGAGGATAAATGCTTAGAAATCTACAGTACTAGATTAGTGATGAGAAATAGGAGTGATATAAATGTTTTTATTGAATGAAAGACATGATTCACGAAGGCTTACACGGAGTAGTGTAAGCCTCTGTGTAAGCCTCCCGATCCAGGAACAGCCCAAACCTCCGTGTAAGAGACAGCTAAAACGTCTCTTACACGGACTGGGCGTGGAAATGCTCAATAACTCATTTGCAGCTCAAAGATATGCAAATGAGGTATTTGAGCGATCCAGGAAGCCCAAAGCAGTCCGTGTAACGGACGTTTTAGCTGCAGAAATGTACTCAGCTGACAACTGAGTACATTTCTGCAAAATTGACAACGGAGCTATGTCAGCTTCAAATAAAGGGTGCATATGTGTCATCTAGCATGCCAATGGCCAAATATGTGGCCATTGGCATTAAAAACTGATGCAAAATTATTTAAAATAACTTTTTTTTTCCGGGGGATTTTGATGTTTAACTGCAGCGCACACCCGCGCAAACGGGGTGCGCTGCCTAAAAGTGAAAACTGAAGCTTATAAGCCCACAATTGTGGGTGTTATGTATTACATGGAATGACAATGCAGGGACTAGCAGACCAAAAACAATATGGCCACCGTGTAGTGGTTGCCAAGGGGGGGAAGCTCAGTGTAAGAGATGTAACTAAGCATTACTAGGCAATCCTATGTAAATGAGGGTTACAATACTGAATCACACTGCCACATAGGTAATGAGCACTTTCCGAGTAGTGTAAGAGTTACAGAAGGGGGAGGAATAGAGTAAGAGGTAGGTGACATCACGGGGGGGAATGATAGAAATAAATGTATCACATTGGAGGGCAGTGTAACGTGACAGATGACAGACAGACATCAGGGAGAGAGGTGTGTCCCAACAGAACACTAGGAAAGTCAAGAAATAGAGGGTGCACACTATCCCTACACTCAAACTTTCTTGATATACGTGCATGCGCACGTGTGCGCGCGTGTAAGGCAGGTTCAACATGTGGGAGCGTGTTGCAAACCATTTACAATGGTTTGCGCGGGCATGCACGTGTGTAAGGCAATGTGCGCGCGTTTTACCATGAATCAGCCAAGTCCACACCGTGTAAGGATGTGTGCGTGCGTGTAAGTAACTGTGAGCGTGCTTAAGCTGGTGTGCACATTGCTCCCCCTGAGGAAACAGAGAGGAAACAGGAAACAACCAGAATACAAGGAAGCTGCCAGAGGAAACTGCTGGAGTTAATTGGTGACAACAATTGGAAGCAGGCAATTACATAGGCAGACTAGAAGCCCAACCCAGCACTTAAAACACTGCAAACAGCAGTGCAGGGTGTTTCTCTCAAGAGATACTGCAATAAAGGAGTAAGCTATCATAACTGAAAACTGAAAAAAGCTGAACTCAGAGCAGAAATGCTAGGGGCTGCCATAGCTGTTATAATCAGGCATAGGCGAATTGCTGAGGGTGGTGACAATGCAGATGCTGACAGACAACCCAGAGTGAGGAGAAGGAGAAGAGTATACAGGCCCAGGGTCACCTACCATGGGTTACATGAGCTGGAGATAGTAGAGCACTACAGAGTGGACAGAGACCTTCTGCAGCAAATTGTTGAGCTGTGCAGGCCACGTCTCACACACAGAGCCAACAGAGGGGAACCCATCCCAGTGGAAACCAAGGTATGTGTTGGCCTAAGAATACTAGCAACAGGTACCTTCCAGAGGCCAACTGGTGATATGATGGGGATATCACAGGCATCAGCCTCCAGGGTACTGCACCAGTTCCTGGATGACATGTCAGCACATGTCGGTGATCATGTATATTTCCCCAATGCCCATGAGGTATTGGCCAGCAATATGCATCTCTTCCAGCAAATAGCGGGATACCCTGAGGTACTGGGTGCAATAGACTGCACGCACATACGCATCAAAGCACCAGCCGGTGAGCGGGGTAGAGCCTATATTAACCACAAGGGATTCCCCTCCATCAACTGCCAGGTCATGTGTGATGCCCAGGGCATAATAATGAATGTGTGTGCTGGCTGCCCTGGGAGCTACCACGATTCCCACATCTGGCATCTGACGCAGCTGTACCAATCATTTGCCAGTGGGGACTTCCCACATGGACACCTATTGGGGGATGCAGGTTATGCACTTGAGCCGTGGCTGATGACACCCATCAGAAATGCACACACACTGGAACAGGAACGCCATAATGAGGCACACGCACAAACACGTAATGTCATAGAGCGTGTGTTTGGGCTGCTCAAGTCATGGTTCCAGTGTCTGGACACATCTGGTGGAGCCTTGCAGTACACACCAACTACATGTACCCAAATGATCATGATGTGTGCTATGCTACATAATATGATCCTGCGGAAACAGCTGCAGCAGGACCAGCATAGGGCTGGGCCAAACATACCCCCACCATTGCCAAGGCCACCACAGGCAGAGGGTGACTCGGAGGAGGAACAACCTGACCTTGCCCCAGTAGGCAGAAGGAGGCATGCCCAGTATGCCCTGGCCTTGGCAAAGAGGCAACGCATAGCACATACACTGGCTCAGTAGGAACACTGGGACTGATACCCCTCCGACTCACTCATATAGTAACAGGGACGCCTAACATGACACAACCTGCTTCCAAACATGTACAGGGAGTGTAGTATGTGCATCCGACAGAGGCAGCCCTGCAGCACCACCTGAGGCATGAATGCCATGTGTTAAGTAATGTAACACCATGTACCATATGCACACCTGAGGACCCTAACTAACATCCACCCTCACCAATCATAAACCACAAAAACACAAACCCACCTTCATAGGTACCACAAGGGATAGGAACCTAGATGTAATGCTACCCAATGCCAGAAGTATAAACAGCAAGATGCGTGCAGTGTAAATGCACACAGTATAGAGAATGTAGATATCAGTGCTGTAATAGAAAACTGGGTCAAAGTCCACATCAGCACCCTAACACTACCAGGTCACACCTCATACAGTGATGTACAGCTGCAAAAACATGGAACAAGCTACAAAATGAGGGTGACTAGCAATAAATGTCATGGATAACCACACCCCCATGTTGGTACCACAACAAGAAGCAGCATGGATTAGCCATGGTCAAATACCATTGGCTAAAACTGCCTACTACTATATAGCTTGCTGCAGACCACTGTCCTAATAGCAGGAACTGCACCAGGCCTATGTTGGAATACAGGAAGATATCAAGCCCCCCAAACCACATTATATTGCTTGACTGAAAATACCTACACATACACCATAGTTTCATAGTTTCATAGTTTACTACTAGGCTATCTGCCATAGTGCATTTATAAGCCTAGCCATAGTGATGTGGCTATTGCCACCCTTTATAGTGGTAATAAGTGTACAGAATAGATTAGAATATTGTGCCTCTGACTTAGTAGTGACACATTATGACCCCCTTACTTAATCAAATAACTTGACTGTGCCTCTGTCTAGTAGTGACACAGGGAGGACCCCTGGGGTAAACCTACGATCTCACATCTACTTGTCCAGATTTCTCTTGAAGAGAGTCAGTGAAGGACTCTGTCTAACATGAACTGGGATTCTTTGCTAGAGTGTGAGAAGCCTCTGAGTTATGACTCTGCCCCTCCAGCATGTCCTATACATGTATGTGCTGAGGTTAAAATCTTTAGCTCTCATGGTTCTGGTGGATTTGGATTGCTTGCAGTGGAGCATGTCCACCAAATCCTGATTGGACATGGTCTTGTATGCCAGGCATAGGTCACTTGTAAGTAGGCGATATGCTACTGAATAAAGCTGGATTTCCTTTAGTCTGGAAGCTTATGACATGTGTTGTAGACCCTTGATCCTCTTGGTAAGGTACTTTTGGGGTCTCTCCAGCTGTTGCAAGTGCTGGGTGAGGTACATACCAAATGGGGCTTTGTATTCAATCATGGGCCTGATAAGGGAGAAGTATAGGGGTACAATGACCTCCTTTGATCTGGATGGAAAACCCTTCCTGATAAGGTGGGCAAGATAGAAAGTCTTTCTAACCACTTTGGCAACATGGGTGTCAAACGAGAGGTCACTATCTACATGGGTCCCCAGGTGTCTGATTTGTTTTCTGTGCTCAGTGGGTTGCTGTCTATGTATTGATTTGTGGGTACTTTGTTCCTCTCAAAGGGGATGACTACACATCAGTTGCATTCAGTTTCAGGCCATGATTCTGGCACCAGCTATCTGTTTTTGTGAGGGCATTCTGTAGGATGTGTGTGCCGGCTGATGTATTCACTATGGTGCCTAGGTTGCAGTCATCTGCAAACTTTGTCAGCACAACCCTCCTATGTTTGCTTTCACATCTGAAAAGTAAATGCCAAATAAGAGGGGTCCCAGGACAGATCCTTGTGGGACACCACTTGTGACTGGCTTTGAATCTGACAAGGCACATGCAATGTCGACTTTATGGGTTCTGTTTCTTAGCCATTTTGCAACCTATCCTGTGACATATGGTTTTATATTTCAGCTGTTGAGCTTGTCTATGATGCCTGAGTGGGGTATTGTGTCAAAGGCCTTAGCCAAGTGCAGGTAGGCTGTGTGGACCGCTTAGCCCTCATCAATGGCCCTACTGACAGTTTCAAAATAGTCAACTAGGTGCAAAAGGCAGGATCTGCCCTGTACAAAGCTGAACTGGCTGGGGTCTGTAGGTCACCAATGTCTCTGTTTAAGAGTTCCATAATGACATTTTCCATAGCTTTGCAGACAAGGCTGGTTAAGCTTGTGTGGTGGTAGTTCCCAGGGTCTGTGGAGGCATCTCCTTTGTGGAGTGGGACCACTGTTGCTGTACGCCAGTGTTTAGGTACATATCCTGTAGCAAGGCTAAGGTTAAATAGCATTTGTATATACGGGTTTAGCTCCTTCTGGAGTTCACGTAGCATGCAACTGGGTATACCATCAGGTCCCATTGATGCTGTGTTCTTGTCTTTGCTGAGTGCGGCTCTCACATGGACATCTGAGATGACAGTGAGGTTACATTCAGCTGTGATAACTATCTTCTTTTGGGGGTGAGGGAGGGGGAAAATTGCACTGAACCTGTCTGCCAGAATGTTGCCAATATATGTCAGGTCACTGAAATTTATGTTGTTGTGTACCAACTCTGAGCATATCTGAGGGTTCCCACCCAGGTTTCTGACATAACTGAAGAAGGCATTGTGGTTATCTTTATTGTCTTTGGTGATTTTTGTCTCAAAGTTGACCTTGGAGGTCTTTATGAGAGAATGTAGCTTTTTACTAGTGCTGATCACAGCTGCCTTCCCTTTAGGAGATGTAGCTCTGTCTTGCATTAGTATCCTTTATTTGTTATACAGTTTGTTTATGGCTGGGGTCCACCAGACAGGCCACTTTCCCTTGGTGGAGAGGGTCTTGGTTTTATTTGTGATTGCATGGTCCATGCTTTCTTGGAGATGTCCGTAGAAAGCGTCTGTGAAGGAGTCACCATTGTGTGTTGTGGTTTCCACTGGCCCAGTGGGCTTAAAGGATACCATCTCAGTCTGAAGAAGTGTGAAGTCAGCTTTTGAGACGTTTGTCACTATAATCTTTGTATTATACTAGCACCGACACATTTGTAGACAATTTCCCAGAATCCATCAAACAAAATGGACATGCAAAATGTAACACTTCCACAAGAGGGGTAAGCATACTGGATGTGATAATCAGAAATATGTGTACTGGATGTCAAGATGAGAAGTGTATCCCTCACTGGTAAGACCAGACCATAGAGTAATCACACTGTAGTTACACATCCCGACCCCAGTCCATGGCCAGAATACCACAGTGAAACACATGTATAAAGCATAGCTTGCACCCCTACAAACCAATGTGGAATCCATGAAAGGCCCTGTGCAAGTCCAGAATATGGGACACACTGCAGAACATGTTATACAGGCATACCATGAACACAGCCAAGAGTGCTTGGAGTCTGCAGTCACAAATAACAACAAGACACAATGCCATACACCCAGGCATCTGGCATGCTGGACTCCAGCAATTACTAAACCATTGAAGAGAATGAGGAAGCTACCACATGATAGATCAAACATAAAAAGTGAAGTAATCAGTGATCACTAGTATGGCAATAAAATGTGTCCACACATACAATCCACTAAGGCCAGGCAAAACAAGTATAATCTGTGAATCCAGTGGCAATGTGACACCTGTCCCAAGTACACACACAACAACTCACCCCAATAAATACAAATATATGTGATAGACGCAACCAGGTAGCCAAACCGGAGCCTGAGCACCCCCAAATCAGTACTGTCAAAACTAGTCAGGAGGACAAGGTAACCACATACACCACAAACCCAGTCCCACATAGACCTACAACGACTGTAAACCAAACACATAAACACATAAACATTCCCAGAGGCCCTAATTACAAACACACAACACCAGCACAAGCCTCCAAAGCAGACACCCAATAAAACAACCTCCAGACATAGCACATGTAACATATAGTACACAAAACTGGTGTGCCAAACAGTCACAGGACAGAAGGAGAAACAACATGCCTGATACAGTTGTAATAGGTGACTCCATAGTGAGACATGCTGCTGTTCCAGGGATGGCTTGCACCTGTTACCCATGAGCGTCTGGATATTGCCTAAGGCTTTTGCAACCTACAGAGATCCTTTCGTAGGCAAGGCCAAAAAGACTAACCCACCACCATAGAAAACAAAACTGGAAAGAAACAGAAGGGTAATGCTGATCAATGCCAGATGTGTAAACCTCAATATGCATGCTCCTGAGGCCCTCCCCAGTATGGAGAACATTGATGTCTGTCCAGTGATAGAAACCTGCTGCAAGCCTCGTGACAACACACCAGCACTACCAGGTAATACCACATATCATGTGTTATGGCCACAAAACCTGGAACAAAACATAAAAGGAGGGTGAGTATCCATATTCAGCACAGACACCTATACGTCCAGTTAACTGACAATGCTTATGTTATTGCAGTCCACCCATGTGCAACTAACCGTAGGCAAGACTGCTGTACAGTCTGTAGCATGCTACAGACCACACTCTCACACACAGGAACCCCACCCCTCTGTCCTGAAGACAGTGGACAGTATGAATGTACCACCAAATACAAAACAAGGTACACACAAATTACCACATAGGTGGTAAACCATTATGTGTGGAAGGAGTAATCAGGGACCTAGCGACACAAGTGGACAGTAACCTGTTATGTGACAGTCACATCGCCAATTTGGCTAGGAAGACTGTCTATATTGGACACTGTATCATGAAAGGATTCACATCTACGTCAACAAAGGTCATTGTGCCCCTATACTGTTCCCTTATCACACCATATTGTAGTACAATGCCTCATTTGGGATGTACATTACCTGGCACCTGCAGCAGTTAGAAAGACCTCAAAGGTACCTCACCAAGAGTCAGAAAGGGTCTCAAATATGTCATATGCTGCCTGGCTGTAGACACCACAGCTGAATGCAGTCACATACTGCCTACACAGAGGCATTGTATGTCTGTTGTACAAGTCCATGTCCAACACAGAAGTAATGGACATGCTCCACCCCAGAAAACTCAAAGCCATCGGAGCTGTGTGAGTCAGAGATGTCAACCTCAACACATAATCAAATAGGATGTGCTGGAGGGACAGATACCTAACCCTGAGTCTCTCCACACCCTGGAACAGAATACCACTACATGTTAGGCAGAGCCCCTCACTGACACTCTTCAACAGGAAGTTTGCAAAATGGATGGATAATTGTAGATGTACAGTGGGGGTCTTTACAGCTAAGTAAATCATAAATGGCCATAATATGCACATAGCAAGGGGTGGCAAAAGCCACACACACTGTGGCTAGGCTTACAAATGTCCTAGGGTGGATAGCCTAGTATGAACCTATGAACCTATTATGATACAAATTGTACAGGACACTAAGGATAACCCCAAGGCTGCTGCAACTGATGGTAGGAAGCGTGTTGTGAATTGCCAGATATGCTCTGGATCACACAAATATTACAAACAACATACCAAACACACACACACATATTGCCAACATACATCCTGACAGGTGCAGTGCAAACCCCCCCCCATAATGCAAAATATCTTTCCCAGCAGACTGCTGCCTCCCTGACATTATGTCAGCCTTACCACAGGATATGTACCCAAAGAGGAGTGTACAACAACAGTGGTCGTTCTCAAGAAAGGTGTCGCCTGAATGGATACTAAAAACAACCACCACAGAATCCTGAGAAGCTTGGTCTGCACAGCTATGGAAAAGATCAGCATGTACCGCAGACATACAGATATTGGGGATCTATTGACACCCGACCCTACCCAGTGTGGGTTTATTAAGTGCAGACCCTGCCCCTAAACATGTGTGACTCAGTTGAAACAGTAATTGAGGTCACTGATGAGGGCAATGTGGTCCACACAGTGTAGCTGGACCTTGCAAAGCCTTCCATACAATACCCTTCGTGTTCAATATAGATATGCTCACCAGCTTATATATACACCCCTATGTCACTAGAGGGGTTGCAAACCAGACCAACGACAGAACTGACATGGTCAGACATGCTGCAGCCATGTCAGACTACAAACCACATATGACAGGTATTCCACAAAGCTTGGTCCTGGGACCTTCCCCGTCTGGTATATATGCCCCATAGGTACAGGCCAACATGTAAGGACTGTGCCTGAACATGTTTGCAGAGGACTACAAACCACCCAACATATTTGACACTCCAGCTGACACAAGCATCCCACAAAAGGGCCACATAGAAACAGACAACTGGTGCCATAGCCATGTCAGCATGTTAAATGGAGAAAACTGTATAGTCAACCTCTGTGGATATACAGTAAGTGACCACCAATTACCACATAGGTGTTAACCCATTACATACTTAACATGTAATGACAGACCTGGGTACACAAGGTGATAGATATCCTGCATTGGACAAACATGTGGCTGTAGTGTTAACAGAAACAATCCATATACTAACCTAATCATGAAGGTTATGACATCTAGATAAGAGGAGGTCATTGTGGTTCTGCAGTTATCCTTCATCAGCGTTACAATTGACTACAACAGCCCCTGTGGGGTGTACCTCAGCAGACACCTCCATCAACTGTAAAGTCCACAACAGTACCTCACCAGGAGTATCAAAGAGCTTGAACAGATGTAATGTGTTGCCTGATTAAACAGAGTGCAACTCCACACACTGCCATGCTGGCCACCCAGACGCAAGCTGTGCCTGATGTAGAAATCCATGTCCAAGCTGGACTCAATGAACATGCTGCACCTTGTACAATCTGAATGGCAGTGAGCTATGCACATGAGGGACCTGAACCCCAGCACTGACATACATAGGACAAGCTGTACTGCATTATCCATAACACAGAAGCCACCTCCACGCATGAGTAAACTACCAGTACAGGTTATCCATAGAGTCACTCGTTGATTCTCCTCAACAGGAATCTTAATGAGTGGATGGGAGATGGTAGGTTTACCCTGGGTATCACTGTTATGTCACAGGTAGACAGAGGCACAGTATACTAAACATGACATATGTCATGGCAAACTACACTTACAATGTGTCGAAGGACAAACACACTCTCTGGCTAGCATTAGAAATGGCCTAGGGCACATTGGTAGTGTTTGCCAATGTACGCCTATGTTGTGGAATACACTACTGATGTTGGACGAGGCTGTTGTAAGTAGTTAATATCTGAACATAATGCAACATGGTCAGATAGGTTCATAGGTTCATAGGTTTATACTAGGATATCTGCCCTAAGGCATTTATAAGCCTAGCCCAGAGTTTTGTGGCTTACGACACCCCTTATATGGAAACAATACTGTGCCAATTAGTTTGTTGTGCCTCTGTCCAGCAGTGACACAGAGACAATTCCTGGGGTAAACCTACGATCTCCCATCCACAGGTCAAGATTCCTCTTGAACAGAGCCAGCGAGGTGCTCTGCCTCACATGGACCGGGATTCTATTCCACAGCATAGGGAGTCTCTGAGTGATAAATCTATCCCTCCAGCATGTCCTACTTATATCCCTGCTAAGGTTTAAGTCACTTGCCCTAGTGGTTCTGGTGGATTTGGAGTTTTTGAGGTGGAGCATGTCCATTAATTCCTGGTTGGACATGGCCTTGTATGTCAGGCAGATGTCACCTCTGAGCAGACGGTATGCGACTGAATAGAGCTGGAGTTTCTTCAATCTGGCACCTTTTGGTGAGGGACTTTTGGGGTCTCTCCAACTGCTGCAGATGTCGGTTGAGATACATCCCGAATGGGGCATTGTACTCGATCATTGGTCTGATAAGTGAAGAGTACAGGGGAACAATGACCTCACTAGATCTGGATGTGAATCCCTTCATGATCAGGTGGGCAATGTAGAAGGTCTTTCTAACCACTTTAGCAACGTGAGTGTCAAAAGAAAGGCACTGTCAACCTGGGTCCCCAGGTCCCTGATAACCTCTTCTGTGCTTAGAGGATTGCCACCTATATGGTAGCTTGGGGTTACCTTGCTTTTCCCGAAGGGTATGACTATACATGTTTTGGCATTTAACTTCAGGCCATGGCTCTGGCACCAGCTATCAGTTTCTGTGAGTCCCTTCTGAAGGATATCCATGTCGGATGCACTTTCCATTATGGCGCCCAGTTTGCAGTCATCTGCAAACTTTGTCAGCCAAAGTCCTCCCATGTTGGCCTGTACTTCTGAGAAGTAGATGCCGAACAATAGGGGGCCAAGGACCGAGCCCTGTGGGACACCACTTGTGACCGGCTTGGAGTCTGACATAGCGCCAGCAACTCTAACCCTGTGGGTCCTGTCCTTAAGCCAGTTTGCAGCCCATTTTGTGACATATGGGTTTACATTTAAGTTGGTAGGTTTTTCTACAATACCCAAGTGGGGTATTGTGTTGAAAGCCTTTGCAAGGTCAAGGTAGGCTGTATGGACTGCCTTTCCCTCATCAATGGCATTAGTGACTGTTTTGAAGAAGTTAACCAAGTTCAAAAGGCATGATCTGCCCTTGACAAAGCCAAACTGGGACAGGTCCAATGTCTGCATGTCCCCTATATCTTTGTTTATGAGCTCCATTATGATCCTCTCCATAGCTTTGCAGACTAGACTTGTTAAGCTTATGGGGCAGTAATTACCAGGGTTCATAGAGGCACCGCCTTTGTGCAGATGTGCACAACTGGACCCTAACCAGGCTGTTGTGCTCACTATGGAAATGTAAAGCAGTGATAGGACTAAAGCCCAGGATACTGTCCACCACAGTGAAAGTACTGAACCACTACACTATACAGTACTACAGTGTTAGGTCAGTATGAACAGATGTTGACAATTGTATGCAAAGTATCCCATGCAAAACCTGCAGGCACAGTATAATCCCTGTTGTGTTCACACAAAAAGCATTTGGACAGTAACTACACAACATGACACAGAACACACAACCATAAACAGGAGATATTTGTTAAAGTTCACACTCATCCACAAATGTGATGGGCTGCAGAGTTCAACATATGGAAAGCTCACACTGGGCATGCTCACACACTTTGATAAATGAGACATCTTTCACACAACATGCCATGGGAAGGCTGAACTGGGCATGCTCACACACTTAGTCCAAATATCAGTTTAGCATTTTGCCACATATATCTGGTATATGTACATGTTATTCCAGTAACCAACAACATTATAGCAATCTGACCAGTGCTCATACTTAAATGACTACAGAGACATACATGATATAGTGGATTTCCCCCATATACAAACATCGTCCACAGATACACAAGTTGTTCATACAAACAGGAAATGTTATGGCAATAAAGACCTGCAAACACTGCTATTAGCACCAAATAATGTGCATCTGACAGTTAAACATATGGGTGTAGAGGTCAACACTAGGCTGTTTGCCCTAGGGAATGACAGCTTATCCAGAGTGTGTGTGTGTGGGTGATTGTGGTTGGTTTGTGTGCAAGTCTGTGTGAGGGAAATGTTCCTCTTAGCAACTGGGAAAACACACCACAGGATACTCATTCCCCTTTCTAAACACTGATGATGTCAGCACCCTGCAAATATATCAGGAGAAAAGAAATCTCCCAGTAATCTGAATAGTGTGCTCTGCTAATGCGTCCATCTCTAGTGTTATAACATAGTTAGATAGGGGTTTGAATTTGGCAAGTGTGTGTGAAGGGGGGGGTTAGTGTGTGTGTAAGTGTCTATGAAAGGAACATCCCTTTTGGCAACTGTGAAAACACACCACAGGATGCTCATTCCCCTTTCTAAACACTGATGATGTTAGCACCCTATAAGTATATCAGGAGAAAAACAATCTCCCAGTAATCCAAATAGCGCGCTCTGCTAATGTGTCCGTCTCTAGTGTCATAACGTAGTTAGGTAGGGGTTTGAATCCAGCAAGTGGCAAGTGTTTGTAAATGGGGGTTAGTGTGTATGAAGGAACATCCCGATTGGCAACTGTGAAAACACACCACAGGATTCTCATTCCCCTTTCTAAACACTGATGATGTCAGCACCCTATAAGTATATCAGGAGAAAAGAAATCTCCCAGTAATCCGAATAGCGTGCTCTGCTAATGCATCCGTCTCTAGTGTCATAACATAGTTAGGTAGGGGTTTGAATGTGGCAAGTGTGTTGGCAACTATCACACACCACAGGATGCCCATTCCCCTTTCTAAACACTGATGATGTCAGCACCCTATAAGTATATCAGGAGAAAAGAAATCTCCCCGTAATGCAAATAGCGCACTCTGCTAATGTGTCCGTCTCTAGTGTCATAACATAGTTAGGTAGGGGTTTGAATCCAGCAAGTGTGTGGGAAGGGGGGTTAGTGTGTGTGAAACAAACATCCCTTTTGGCAACTGGGAAAACACACTACAGGATGCACATACCTCTTTCTAAACAATATCACAATTATTTATGGCTTTTGATTCCAGACATGTCACATGTGTTTTGCTCACACAGAATGCCCATGTGTGCTGGTTGTTTCTCACAATAATGCATGACATCGATTAAACCAGTTATGGCAATGCACACATGATGTATGTGTGTGCCAAATACACATATGTACCTGTGACCTTCAATAGTTACCATGTATGATGCCTGCCACATGTGAATACATGGTATTTGCACTGGGTAACATTATGACTGTGGTCTTCTGTGCAGGTGCTGCATGTGGGATGTGTATATACAGTGTGAGATGTAGATGCTATCAACCTAGTAGTGAGGGATACACACCTGGTCTGGGGCATATAGTCTACATGTTGTTGATGAAGAGGTGCTGCATGTTTTCACCTGTTGTGGGAGTGGTAAGAAGTTGTTCCATAGCAATGCAGTGACCGCATGCTAAGAACCTTTCAGCTAGGGTGTTGTAGCTACAGTAATTCATTAGCATTCAGTAATATGTCAGCATTCCTGGTGAGGGTATGATGCCAACCAAGGTTAGGGTTCTACCAGCCTGTGCCACTTGCTCAGTGAGCCCTTCCATGTTCCCTATCATGTATTCCAGTGAGGGACATCACACATCAGCTGTAGTGGCATGGACAATGACTGAGACATATGTGTCCATGCATCTGACTGACCTGTATGCTTGTGTTATGTGGTGGACCATAGTGCCCCATGAGCATATCACTGTGACCTTAACCTTGTCCAGCCTGGTGAGCATGACCTCACTGTACCGGACAATAAAAGTACCTAACACAACTGCAGCAGTAGTGTTGTATAGCTGTACAGACTGTGCTTGCTTGGCACACAGGATTTGTGTGCTATGTGTTATGCGTGCTGTGTTCAGGCCTAACGTATGCCTGTGTGCCAGCTGCAGAGGTGTCTGCCACTCAGGCAGGATGCCATTCTTAGGCTCCATGAATGGCCCGGTGTGTTCCCGTGCTTGTATTGCTGTCAGTATAGGTCTACATCAGACTGGTATTGCAGTCACTGTAGTATTTCATGCCACCTGACAGGTTATGCCAGTACTGGTTCAGAGTGCTTAGTCCACAGTTTGGCTATGTGTTTCCATCTCATACATGTGTTGTACATCCATGGGTAGGGGATAGGGTTGACTGTGTACATGTGGCAGCTGAGACATTACTACATGACTCACATGTTCCACAACTGTACCATAGAGGTGACTGACAACTGACCTTTGCACATGCTACCATAGTATTGAGATTGCATTGGTGATTAACAGCACAGAGGGCCAATGGTGAACAAGATACATAGGTTCATAGGTTCATACTAGGCTATCTGCCCTAGGGCATTTATAAACCTAGCCAGAATGTGTGCGGCTTTCACCATGCATTGTAAATCTATCTTGCTATGCCCTTTTCCAAGGTTAGTATACTGTGCCTCTGTCTAACAGTGACACATAAGTGATACCCAGGGTAAACCTACAATGTCCCATCCAGTCATTAATATTCCTCTTGAAGACAGTCACTGAGTGACTCTGCCTAACCTCTGTTGGGATAATATTCCAGAGTGAAGGGAGCCTCTGAGTTATGAATATGTCCCTCCAGCATGTCCTATGTATATCACTCCTGAGGTTCAAGTCTTTCCAGCGTGTAGCTTGATGGGATTTGGATATTCTGAGGTGCAGCATGACCATTAAGTCAGGGTTTGACATGGCTTTATATGTCAGGCACAGATTGCCTATGAAGAGGCAGTATGCCACTGAGTAGAGCTGCTGTTTCTTTAACCAGTCAGTATGTGGCATCTGTTTGAGCCCTTTGATCCTCTTGTTGAGGTACTTTTGTGGTCTTTCCAGTTGCTGCAGGTGTCTGGTAAGGTGCATGCCGACAGGGGCATTGTAGTCAACTATGGGCATGATGAGGGATGAGTAAAGAGGCACAATGTCCCCCCCTGATCTACATGTGAATCCCTTCATGATGAGGTGGCCTATATAAAATGTTTTCCTAACCACTTTGGCCATGTGGTTGTCAAATGAGAGAATGCTATCAACTTGTGTACCCCAAGTTCCATAATTCCTTCATCTGTACTTAATGGATTAACACATATGTGGTACTTTGTGGTCACTTTGTTTTTGCCAAAGGGGATGACTATACACTTTTTGGCATTCAGCTTGAGGCCATGGCTGTGGCACAAGTCGTCTGTTTCTAAGAGGCCCTTTTGGAGGATGCGTGTGTTGGCTGGAGAGTTGATTATGGTGTCCAGTTTGCAGTCATCTGCAACTTGCTCAGCCACAGTCCTTCCATGTTGGCCTGTACCTCTGATAAATATATACTGAACAAGACAGATCCCAGGGCTGAGCCTTGTGGGACACCACTTGTAACTGGTTTTGAGGCTGACATGGCTCCAGCAATTCTAACCATGTGTGTTCTGCCCTTGAGCCACTGTGAAATATCTGTAGTGACATAGGGGTTACTATGTACACTGGTGAGCTTCCCTAGAATGCACAAGTGGGGTATTGTATCAAAGGCTTATGCAAGGTCCAGGTAGGCTGTGTAGACCACCTTCCCCTTGACAATGGCCTTGGTGATTGTTTCAAAGAAATCAAACAGGTTTGAGAGGCAGGATCTGCCATTAACAAAGCCAAACTGTGTATGATGAAGTGTTTGTAGGTCCCCAATATCTATATTTATGAGGTTCATGATGATCCTTGCCATAGCTTTGCAGACCAAGCTATTCAGACTTATGGGGCGATAGTGTCCAGGATCCGTTAAGGCACCACCTAAATGTAGAGGGACCACTGTTGCTGTACGCCACTCTTTGGCCACATATCGTGTAGTAAGGCTGGGATTGAACAATAGTGTTATGTCTGGGTGTAGCTCTTCTTGGAGTTCATGTAGGACACAGCCTGGGACACTGTCTGGTCCCATTGATGCAGTGTTTATTGCTTTGGAGAGGGCAGCTCTTACCTGAGCATCTGAGATGTCGGGGGGGGGGCAGCACACTGCTGGGAGAAATATTTGCCCTTTTGGTGTGGAGGGGGGGAGAAGGTAGCAGTGAACCTGCCCACTAGGATGTTGGCAATGTCTGTGTGTTTGGTATTTCTTGTGACATCTTGGACTACCTCTGAGCATATCTGGGAATTACCACCCAGGTTCCTAACATAACTACAGAAAGCCTTGTGATTATCCTCAGTGTCTTGTGGAATCTTCTCTCAAAGATGGCCTTAGACAATCTTATGAGTGCCTGTAGTTTTCTTCTAATACTCATCAGTGATGCCTTCACATTTTCGGAGTTTGTTGTATCATTTAGTAGCTTCATCCTTCTATTGTATAGTTTGTTTATGGCTGGTGTCCACCACACAGGACGTCTGCCTTTGGAGGATTGGGTCTTGCTTTTATTTGGGATTGCATGATCCATGCATTCCTGAAGGTGTCTATAGAATGCCTTTATACAGGTATCTGCAGTCTGGTCCATATTTTCAATAGGCCTGGGGGCTTTGAAGGTTTCCACATCATTTATGAGGAGTGTGAACATGCTTTACATGAGTTGTTGACTGTATTCTTCTGTGCAGGGGGTGGCCTTGGGATGTGAATATCCAGTGAGATTAGTTTATAGTCTGATCTTACCAGTGAGGGATACACTTCTGGTCTGGAGCATAGAGTCCCCATGTTGGTGATGATCAGGTTCAGTATGTCCCTCTTGTGTGAGTGGTAACAAGTTGTTCCATAGCATATTGGTATATAAATTCCAGTAATCTGTGGGCTAGGGTGTTGGAGCTACAGTCATGCTCCCAGTCTATGTTTGGGTAGTTTAACCCACCCAATATAATGGTGTATGGACAGACCTACATATTTCCAACTGTTTTCAGGAAGGCCAAGTGCGGTTCTTGTGTTTGTGAGGGTGGTCTGTAGCAGGCTATAACCTGGAAGGCAGTTTTACCCATTGTTACTTGCATATGGATAGTCTCTGATGTTTGGTGCCTTGCCACCAACCTGGAGGTGTGGGTATCTTGGATGAATATCAATACACCCCCACCTTTTGTGGTTTTGTGAAAGTTTTGGGCCTGAAAAGCATGGTATGAGGTATAACTTGGTAGTGCTGGAGTGCTGTTGGTAGCCCTGAATCCGGTATCTGTTACTGCACAGATAGCGATGTTCTCCATGCTGAGGAATGTTTTGAGTGTTTGCATCATCAGGTTTAGAGTCCTGCAGTGGCATATATGACTGCTCACGTGGACAGATGCCAGGTAAGTCATATGCAAAGTGTCACAGGCAACGTACATGTGCACAGGAGAAACAGTGACATTCTGTCAAGTGAGACATGAACATACATATAGTAAGCTATGCAGATGTCACTAGGAGTACACAGAAGCTGTGCAACTCTGCATGGCAGGTCGGATCAGTATTCCAGGGTAACTGCAAGGAAACATGCATGCAAACATAGCTACTGTAAGCAGGGCTGCATGTAGTCCATTGTACAACAAACAAGCTGTACCACTTTCAGTAGGTAACATTGCAAATGCTCACCAGCTGACATATGAATACCTATGTCACCAAAGGTGATACTTACCAGACCACGGACAGAAATGACATGGCCAGACATGCTGCATCCCACATGAACACATATCTCAAGCAACACAGACCTCACAACGTCAGTGTTCTTAACAGGCACAACCCATAAGGCCAAACACAATGTGTGACACACCTATAATAGGTGATGCCATAGTCAGACACACTGACGTCCTGCCCTCCAGACTGAGCAAGGTGAGGGTCACATTTAGCTACCTGTCGGGTGATAGAATGTGCCACATAACACAAGCACTCAGGTCACTCCACAGCAAGTACAAGTATGAGGCAGTCATTGTCCATGCTGGTGTGAACAACCTGAGACATACCTCCCTGGACCACATGGAAAGAGACACAGAGGAGCTCTTACATCACCATCTCAAACTCAGGAATCCCACACAGCCTTCATGACAACACGGGAGAGTATAGATTTCTCTGCAAACACCATCATACTGGGTGACTTCAACTACCCAAACATAGACTATGAACATTACTCAAGCCACAATACCCAAGCTCTAGGGTTCCCATAGTTCAGAAACTCTTTAGCTATGGAACAGGTAGTCAACATTCCTACAAGAGGGGAAAATATACTAGACCTGATCATCACAAACATGAGTACAAAATGCTCACCACTTGAAGTATATCCCTCATTGTTGCAATCAAACCATATACTAATCACACTGGAGTACTGGATCCCCCACATATGCAAACCTCAAACACATCTATGTGTGTGTGGGAAATGCCCCTATTAGCAACTGTGACAGTACACTACAGGATGCAGATTCCCCTTTTGAAACACTGATGATGTCAGCACTCTATAACTATATTACCTGAATGAAAGTTCCCCAGTAATTCGTGTAGCGCGCTCTGCTAATGCATCTTTCTCTAGTGTCATAACATAGTTAGGAAGGGGTTTGAATCCTGCAAAGGGAATGTATATGAGTTAGTGTGAGTGGGGTTTGTGTGTATGCATAATGCTGTGAAGGAAAAGTGCCTTTTGCCAACTGGGAGAACACACTACAGGGTGCACATCCCTCTTCCTAAACACAGATGATGTCAGCACCCTCTAAGTACAGCATTAGAATGAAGTTTTCCCACTAATGCAAATAGCGCACTCTGCTAATGTGTCTGTTTCTAGTGTCATAACACAGTTAGGTAGGGGTTTGAATCTTGCAAATGGAAAGTATGTGTTTTAGTGTGAGTGGGGTCAGTGTGTGTGCACAATGCTGGGGGTGGGATGTGGCTTTTGCCAAATGGGGCTATGCACTGCAGGGTGCACATTTCCCTTAACAAACAGTGATGTTGACAGCACCCTATACAAACAACATGACAACAAACAGCTGCCAGTACTCAGTATAGTGCTACATGCTACTGTAACATGCACATGTACCAGAATATACCTAGATAGTGTTTTGAAACCTGAATGTGGCAAGTGTGTGGATGTGGGATGTTTCTGTGTGTGCATTTCCGTATGGAAAACATGTTGGATGTGGCAATCAGGGAACCACAGTACCTGATGCACATTACACTTTTAAACTAATGAGGTTGCCTGCACCCTGTGTGTACAGGTAGAGAAGAGGAAATCGGTAGTAATCCAAATAGTGCACTTTTCAAATGTGTACCTGTCATGTGTCGACAGCTACTCATGTAGGGTAATAAATAATGGAAATGGCAGGTGAGCGTGTGCATGTGTGAGGGTAGCAGGGTGTGTGTAAATGCATGTGTGACAGAACAGATACATATAGCTGAATCTACAATACAGCACATGATGCACATTCCTATAGTCAATGGTAGCATGTGATGGTGTGCAGCTGGTACACTTTGGTAAGTAGTATGGGTGCAGATAACAATTCAGGACATTCATACAGTTACTGCAGCAGGAATGCTGGGATATACACACAATCATAGTGGAACAGTGAACAGTTATCAACATGTTACTACTTATACACATCTATGTAGTCACCCTGTGCATCAGCAACGTGTTTACCTTTTCCTGCACTGATGTTGTAGTATGCAGGAGGTGGCACAATGTCATCATATGCACAGGGTGTGGGTTAGGTATGCCCAAGCCAGCCACTGGTAACACCAATTGACATGTGTGTGTATGTGTGTTTGTGAGGGGCAGCAGTACAGGGTGGACCAGTGTTGGTGCAGTGTGTGTGTGTATGTGTTTGCCCTAGGTGTTAAATTTCTGCATGTGTGTAAGCACGCACACAGTCCCACATAATGGCTGCCATGTACAGGGTTTTGTGGACAGCCACAGACTGCACCTGTCAGGTCATCCAGATCAGTGTCTGTGGGCTCGGACACGGTATCTGTGCCTGGCAGGGGTGCTACGGACCATATCCGGTACTAACCCAGACTGGGTACTGTCATCAGAAGCAGGTGTGTGTTGACTGGACACAGTTCCCTGTTGGGACTGTACAGAGCCACGTGCACGTGGTCTCCTGGGGCGTCCTGATCACAGCACTGACCCAGCATTGCTGGGGCTGCTGTTGGCACTTGAGGTGCGTGAGTGGGCCTGTTGTCATCCGCGGCGACTGCCAGCTGGTGCTGTTGCCGGCATATGGCCACGTTGACACCGCAAATGCACACCATCGCCCTGGCCCATGGACATCTGGTTGTGGAGCAGCTGTTGTATGTCCCCACAACGTCTGTTAACGACATCTGTGAAATTACGAATAGCATTCGCAATGTCACGCATGCCATCTGTCATGGCTGTGCAACATGCTGTCAGCTCCCTCAGACCCTGTCTGGTGTACCTTTCCATACGCGCCTGTGCCTGCATAACAGTCCAAAACATAGTGGAGGTTGACATACCTCCTTGGGCACGTTGGCCAGAGGCAGTACGGCCACGGATGCCCCCACGAGAACCCATGGGTGACTGTCTGCGTGGTACCATTGGAGGACCCTGCTCATGGCTGCTTTGTGGGGATGCATGTACCACAGGTACCACATTACCCTGATCTATGCCCAATGCATACTGTCCATCGCCTAGGGACAATGTTGACAAAGGATGTAACGGCAGGATGACTGTGCGCATTGAAGGGGTTGACAGCTGTGTACTGTCAATTGGCTGACCAATGGCGGACCCAGACACACCTTCCTGCACCATTATAGAGATTTCATCATCATCAGTACCTGGAGCACAAGATTCAGGTTCCCTGCTGCAGGTCACCAGAGCAGCACCAGAACCTACGGGAGGAAAACAGGGAACACAGGTTACAGTCTCAACACATATTTTACAGTGTTGCACTTCAATACAAATGCACACATTCAGAAATGGACACATGCACTCATGGACAAACGCACACATGCATACATGGGCACAGGCACACTTGCACACATGCACACCCCACAGTACACACACACATCAGTACTGAGTTACACTACTCTTACTAGTATTATAAATTGTTGTTCAGGTAATGATAAACACACTCACCAGCATGTATGGCCTGCCTCGTTGCTAGATGGGAGGGACCTGGAAATATGAAGAAAGTAATGTCAGTGGGCACAAGTGTGCCATTTGTTTTGCATATGATACAGTACAGTAGTACACCAGTTCCCTTATACACATCAGCTGCTCATAATGTCAGTATCACACATGCACAATTACATATCATGATGACAGATACATACCACGTGCACACCTTATGCATGCATGAAGTAACAGTGTACAGAACAGTTATATGTACATATGGCATCTTACCTGCATGCTCAGTGTCTTGCTGCTGTGTGGATCCACCCTCCATCATGATGCAAGTCTGATGCTGTTGTTGTTCTGGGGCTGGATCCACGACACTTAGCAGTAGCCCCTCCTGTCTGGTGAGGGGGGGGATGTGTGGCCACCCCCCCACCTGTGGCAACCTGTTGCCTGCGGATATCTGCAGCATGCTGGCGGACATTTCTAATCAAAACACTGCAGTGATGTCTCACCTGCTCATATGTCCTATCATGCATGCCAACATCATTTATCCTGCTGACAAGGTTTTGCCACAGTGCAGACCTCTCCTGCTGATTCTGGGTGGTGCGTGAAAACAGGATGTCATAGTCACGCACCAGGCTCTAGTGGATCACTTCGTCCTCTGCAGCAGAGTAGGCAGGGTTCCTTTTTGGAGCCATATCTCCCTGGAAAAGTACACAAACAGGATATCAGCAGAGTATCTCAGCAATATATGGTACACAATCTATACATAAAGTATTAAATTGTAGTTATTACTGCTTGGTTGTAACTTGATTAAAGTGTAGCTATCATTCTAAGTCTTTTGGATTAAGCACTTGGCCTTCAGACCAGTTGTTTTACATTAGGAAGGTTTGTGGCAAGTACTGTGGTGGCAGGACAGGTAGCTTTCATCCTTCTAAGTTGGGAACTGCTGATTGAGAGTCCAGTGTCCAAGTGTATTAGTTCTGGTATAAGCAGTTGGGCTTCAGGCCAGTTATTTAACATTAACAAGGTTTGTGGTCTGCACTCTTGTGTGAGAATAGGCTGTACTCTGCCATTCATAGCTGGGAACTTCTGGTTTAAGGTTTATAGTGCCTGCATATTTGAACTGTATCTTACTGACATTGGTACACCTTGTTTGCTGTAGCATACACTACATCCAAGCTTTCTGAATCTAGCTTTGTTTATATGCTTGTTATTTGTTAGCTTGTTATTTCACTGGTACACTAATTCCACATAATACACAGCTTCTCAGCACTTCTGTGAATCACTACTGATATCTGCATTGCTTACTGTACTTATTTCCTTGTTACACTTGACAGAAAGTGACTGCTTGTCGTTTTTGCATTTACTTAATTGTAACACATTGCACTTAAGTTACCTGGCACTTGCTCACTGAAGCTATTATATCAGTCAGCAGTAGAAATTAATATCAGTACACCCTCACTCCCCACTGGACCTTGTTTTCTATTATTACGGAATTCACAATAGTATTCCAGCATGTCCAAAGGTCAGTTGTCAATCTCCTCTCCAGTCCAGCTGGTGAGTGTGGTAATCCAGAGGCAATGTTATAGCAGCCTCATGTACACAGACAACCCCCTCCTCCTAACAACAAATTCAAGCACATGTGAGTGATGCAACCATATACCAAACTGGAGGCTAGGCTCTCTCTACTCAATACTGCCATAACCAGTCAGGTGGAGAAGGAAACCACACTCACTACAATTCCAGTCTCACATAGACCTACCACAACAGCAAAACAAACACATAATCACACAAAAACATACTTGGAGGCTCAAAATAAAGATCTGCCTAAGCAGCAGAAAGCTCCAAAGCAGACACCCAAGCAACCGCTACCCCAAAACCAAACACGTGCAACACATATCTCACAAAGCCAATGTGCTGAACACTCATAGCCCTTAACAGTAAACAACACATCTCATACACTTGTAATAGGTGACTCTATCATCAGGCACACTGACGTCACGTTCACCAGGCTGAACAAGGAGAGGGTCACAGTGTGCAGCCTGTCGGACACTACGACCCGCCACATAACACAAGCACTCAAGTAACTCCAAGGCAAGTACAAATATGACTCACTCATTGTCCATGCTGGTGTGAATGACCTGACACATACCTCCCTGGACTACATGAAAAGAGACAGAAAGGAGCTCTCTGAGCATGTAGCCCAAGTCAGTATGACCCTGACCATGAGTAGCATCTTACCCTCACCAAGAATGATGCCACAATATCAAGGCAAGATGATCACTTTCAACAATTGACTGAAGTACTGGTGTCATTCAAAGGAGATCCAATGCCTGTCAGCTTGGGATGATATGCTGTACAAGCCACGATGCTTTGCTAGGGACAGCTTGCACCTGTCACCCCTGGGCATTTGGATTTTGGCAAAGGCTCTTGCTACACCCATAGTGCCTTTATTAGGCAAGGCTCATAAGGCAAACCCACATCCATACGTATCACAAAGGATGAGGAACTAAGAGTAATGCTACTCAACACCAGAAGTCTAAACCTTAAGATACACGCACTCAAAACTCTACTTAGCATTATGGACATCGATATCTGTGCAGTAACAGAAACCTGTTTCAGGTTTCCCAAGAGCACACCAGCACTACCAAGTTATACCTGTTACCATTCTTGTCGGCCCCAACACTTGGACCAAACAACAAAAGGAGAGGGAGTATCAATATTCATCAAAGATACCCACACCTCCACATTGGTGGCAAAGTACCACATAGGTGTTAAGCCATTAAGTACAGAAGAAGTAATTGGGGACCTGTGGAACAAACTTGATAGCAATCTGTCATTTGACAACCACGTGGCCAAAGTGGATTGAAAAACATGTTATATAGCCCAGCTAATCATGAAGGGATTCACATGTACATCAGGGGAGGTCATGGTGCCTCTTTACTCATCCATCATCAGGCCTATAATTGAGTACAATGCCCCTTTTGGGATGTACCTAACCAGACACCTACAGCAACTGGAAAAACCCCAACAGTACCTCATCAAGAGGATCAAAGGGCTCAAACAGATGCCATATGCTGCCCAGTTAAAGAAAATCCAGCTGGACTCAGTGGCATACTGCCTGTTCAGAGGCAGTCTGTGCCTGCCATATACAGCCATGTCCAACCCAGAAGTAATGGACATGCTGCACCTCAGGAAATCAAAATCCCATACAGCCACACGCTCAAGAGACCTGAACCTTAGCACTGAAATAAATAGGACATGCTGGAGGGACAGATTCATAACCCAGAGGCTCCCTTCACTCTGTAACGAACTCACAGTACAGGTTAGGCAGAGTCCCTCATTGACTCTCTTCCATAGGAATCTGGATGAGTGGATGGAGATCATAGTTGTACCCCGGGTATCACTTCTATGTCACTGTTAGACAGAGGCACAGTATACTAACCTCGGAAAAGGGCATAGCAACATAAATTTTAATTGGGTGGCAAAAGACAAACACATTCTGATAGGCTTATCAATGCCCTAGGGCAAATAGCCTAGTATGAACCTATGAACCGATGTGTACTGCTATACTACTTCTGCCATATGTTGCATGTGTGTGTGTTGTGGGGGATGCGCAGGTAATGGCCAGATATTTCTGCACAGGCAACACTTCTGAAACACTCTGGGTGTTCATCCCACCATACTGTATGTATGTTGCCATCCAACACTGTGATGTGGACACACATTACTCAGCCTGGATATACATATCCCAACAACACCACAAGCACAGTACACTACCTTGCTATGTATGTATGTAATTACACAGTTATTCACTAGTTAGGACTGTGATGCTATCCATGCAGCCCACTGGGCCAGTGGAAGCCACAACACACACTGCTGGCCCCTTTGCAAAAGCTTACCACAGACATCCCACATAGTGCATGTAATGTGCACACACATATCTAACCCAGACCGTATGCACACCACTTATTTATCCTGTCCAGTGGACTACAGATACAGGCACATTGTATAACAATAGCAGGAGGCTACTGCAGCACAGAGCAGATTCACATGAAGGCAACGCATCTGTGGTCAGCAGTGGTAAGATGCTTCACATTCACCAAATGCACAGATATTGGCAACATTGTTGCAGACAGTTTAGGTGCAGGTATCCCCCCCCATTCTCCTACACAAGTGGAATTAGTTATCACAGATGAATGTAACCTCGCTATCATCTCACATGTCCATGTGAGGGCCACCCTCAACATTGCAGAACACACAGCATCACTGTTACAAAATGGTATCCCTGGATGTGTGATACATTCACCCCTAGAGGACATAGCACCACATTACAGACTGATATTAAACTCTGGCCATACTACAGGATATGTACCTGAACAGTGCCATACATACACAGTGGTCCCACACCAATGAGGAGGAACCTCTACTGACCCTGGGAACTACTGCATCATATGCATAACTGGCCTTGTGTTCTAAGCTATGGAAGTTTTAAGTATGGAAGACATGTACAGCAATATTACATATGTATATATATCAGGACTATGTACACACAACCTATCTCATGGACATACCTGTGGATAGTGAACTATGATACATTTGGAGGTTTCACAGTAAACACGGTATTAACCTGCTACTTTGCATTACCTGTGTTTGTGTCAGGTGTTGCTGTGTCACTGGTGCTACTTGCTGTTTGCTGCTGCTGCTGCTTTTGTTACTGTGATGATGCAGTTTTTTTTTATTTTATCACTGCCTTTATTGCTTTCTTTCTTTCTTTCTTTCTTTTCTCTCTCTCTCTCTCTCTTTCTCCGTCGGTTTGGTGCAATGAATGTATTGCATGTGTGGAGTGTTAGTACTGGTTGCTTTTGTAGGTATCTGCATAGGTCCATGTGATGGCCTCTGCACCAATTGTAAGGCAGCATTTGCTAATTGCATGCAGCCAGTTGTGTACTGATTGCATGTCTCACTGTGATTTCAGGACAGTGCTTTAAAAGGGTATGTGAGATAGGCGTTGCCCTTTCAGATTGTAAGGGCGTGGACCATGCTGTTATGCTGTCGACAGTGTTCTGTGGGTGTGAAGGTTAGTAAGTCTCTCATGATTCGTGCTGTGTTGTAAACTCAGGTTGCTGCATTTCTCTCACCTGTTCCCTGTAGTGAGTGTGTATGCATACTGACACCTACAACTATATTTCATATGTATTAATATATATATATATATATATATATATATATATATATATATATATATATATATATATATATATATATATATATATATATATATATATATATATATATATATATATATATATATATATATATATATATATATACATATACATACTTTCATATATGTACATTAGCTGACATTATTAAGTACAAGCTAACAATTAGCAGGGCTGTTTCTGTTAACACTAAACTAGTATGGGAATCCAGTAATTAGGACAGTAAAAGTCTACCTGACATGCTTTGGGTAGTACACATCCTATATTGCCTTTATATTGATTCCTACTATTACATGTTATATTTATTGTAGCACTATGTTTTTGTATGAGAGTCATGGCTTAGTGGTAGGTCATACAGACTAGTGTTACTAAAGTCCCGGGTTTGAGACTGGCAGTGGGAATTTATTTTTCTTTCAAAATGAGTACAAGACCTGTCAATCAAAGTGCTGAAGGCACCTTTACGCAGTTAAAAGGGTTAGTAAGTCTCACAGGAGTCAGGCTGTGTTGTAGATTCTGGTTGCTGCATTTATCTTCACTGTTTCCTGTAGTGAGTGTGTATGAATACTGACACCTGCCACTATATTTCATATGTATTAATATATATATATATATATATATATATATATATATATATATATATATATATATGTGTGTGTGTGTACATATAATACTTTCATATAAGTACATTACCTTACATTATTATGTACACGTTAACAATTAGCAGGGCTGTTTCTGTTAACACTAAACTAGTATGGGAATCCAGTAATTCGGGCATTAAAAATCTACCTGACATGCTTTGGGTAGTACACATCCTATATTGCCTTTATATTGATTCCTACTATTACATGTTATATTTATTTTAGCACTATGGTGTTGTATGAGAGTCATGGCTTAGTGGTAGGTCATACAGACTAGTGTTACCAAGGTCCTGGGTTCGAGACTGGCAGTAGGAATTTATTTTTCTTTTGAAATGAGTACAGGACCTGTCAATCAAAAGTGCCAAAGGCACTTTTAAGCACTTAAAACCAGGTCTGCGCTCGTTTGCGAGTAACTCACGCATGCGCACTGGCGGTGAGCTCCGCGCACACAAGCGCACACCTGCGCTATTTTCTTTAAAAGAAAAGAAAAAGGGGTGACAGGAAAGTGGTGAAAAATGGGTCACAAAGAGGGCAAGACAGTAGGGAAACAAGCTTGGGATTTGCAGGAGGGATGTAGGTGAGGCCCATAGCTGCCCATGTCTTTCTCAGAAACAGCTGTGCATTTGTATGTAATTTGGTGTGACATTTGAAACCTTCCACCCCTGAGAGAGGTGTCAGGACAACATTAATACCTGTTGTACAGCCAATTGTAATTAACAGTTTCAATGTCCAGCGGACATGTGTGCAACATGGACAGCTATGTATGGGGCGTAATTTTTTTGTGGGTACAGAGTGCCCCTTTTTTTTTTTTTTTAGGTGAGAGTGGTATGTCAGGTGAAGGTAGTCGGTATAGCTGGGGAGGTAGGTTGGGTAGGTTAACAGACAAGACAGACAAGATGCATACAGGGGTGGTGTATGACACATGTGGGGGGGGTTACACAATTGACGGGGATGGAGGTTGGGATATCCAGGGCACATGAGCCCACAGATGGCAACAGTGGAACTGATATCCCCACCCATAGGCAGTTGCCACTGTTCCTTCACAGCCCAGGACTGGGCTGTGCTGGGGGCTGTGCAGGCGGGACAACGGGATTGCCCGTAAGCTGTGCCACCCGGGCCTCAAGCTGGCGTAGGGGCCCAAGAACAGAGTCTTGGATCTCCCTTCGCACCACAGACCGGACACCTTGGAGGGTGAGTGGACGGGCTCCTCCGGCCACACTTGCAGAGGGGGGACAGGCCCCATCCCCTGCAGCGCTTCCGCCCGAAGGTGGCACAGGGCCACTGGAGGAGGGTCCGGCCAGGGCACTAGTGCCAGGTGCAGTCGCCAGATGAGGAGGGAGAGGTGGATCCGCTGGGACACGCCTTCCCAAGCGTTCTAGGTTTGCGAGCATGTTATGTTAGTTTGGGTTAGTAGCATATTATTCCATTCAAATTAGTTGTAACAGCATGCATTGGTATTCCCATTAAACAAACACCCAGATATTAACACCGTTGAACAACAGGCATATCAATATCACATGCATTATTTGAACAGAAATACACAATCAAACAACATGCACGGTTGATTAATGGCAACAGACCATCAGGTTTGCAGGTATGAACAGGGCACATGCAACAACGGACATGCATATATTTTTGAAACAACAGGACAAATGTCCATGGTTAATGAAATGTTCACATACCAATATTTAGTGAGTTTTTTAATTTGCAGTTATAGGGTGGGGTGGAGAAAGAAAATGATGACACATTCATAAATTATAAATTAATATACATTTGTAATAGAAACACAATTAACTTGTGGGTGATAGTTTCCAAATGATTTTTAATTGACTGTCATGCTAGACCTGTTACAGATACATCACTATCCTAGTTATTTTGAAGTTGATCAGATACATCATCCTGCTACACTTTGATGACAGGGCAGGGGACAACTATGGATGTTTAGTATGTCAGACAATCATTCATTCCATCTGAAAATTGTTGACTGTCATCACCATATACAGATTTTGGCTTAAACATTCAAGATTCAGACACACTGAAATCAGTTTGGGATGTTAATTTTTAATTTCCACATGCATTTAGTTCTGTAGAAGCACACTGAGGCTTATATATTCAGGGGTTATTACTACTTTATTTATTGATACATGACCTTTTCTGTCACTCTCACACATCCTGCTATTTCACAGTTCAGGTTGGTACTTCTAGGCTTTGTTCACATATTAGACCTGTGGTGATTCAAACACTTTCCAGCAGCCTCACTTCTGTCATGATTCAGCATTTCAACAGGGGATATATCTCACATTTGATTAACTCAGCTTCTGAAGCTGTACTCTTGAGACTACTGCAGGTTATACTACATTTAATTAATGGTGGGACATCTGTACTACAGAACTATTTATTTCTATCAATTATATTTCCAGTTTCACTTGCATACTGATGAACTTGTTGCAGCCATACCTGCAGACTTTCACTTGTTGCTTGCACATTCTATTACTTTTTATCAATACACTGCAGTGTTCTGCTATGTGCTACACTATAATATTTATTTACAAGTACTAGGTGGGGTTACTAACCTGCATGGTGGCGCAGCCGCACCAGCCTGCAGTCATGTGCCCTGCGATTCGCAGAGTGGACACCTGCAGCTGTAATACAAAACAAGTAATATTGGAATACACATCTCCATGGTATCAGCTAGTTGAATTCCTTACATACATAAGTAAAATGTAACTTACTCAGTAGTGGGGCGTTGGGCATATCCCGGGCCTCCTGGATCCATTGGGTCAACTGGTCTTCTTTACGTCGCTTCAGGTCCTCATGGTGGTGACGGACCTGCTCACCAGTATGTGGAATCCCAGTAGCACTAGTGAGATCATGAGCCAACTGGTCCCATGCCTCCACCCTGTATGCTCCCCATGAGACCTGGCCCTGCATGAGTTGGGCCTCATGATGGTGAACTAGGAGCCAGACCATGTATCTGGACTCCTCAATGCCCCACTGCTGTGCTCGAAAGCAACGTCCCTCCCCTGCTCCACTCATTCTGCCTGCAGGTCTATTCTACAATCGTTTATGCTGTGTATTCCCGCCTATGGGGCTTATATATGCCGATTTTCCCACACATTTCTATGATTGGCCATTTTGGAATTGTATCTACTTCACAGAAACTGCTTTATCATGCTCCATTTTGGATTATATCCTATATATATGCTATTTCTGCATTTCTAAGTACTGCTGTCATGGCTTAGTGGTTTAGTACCTTAACTCTAGTGCATGGTATCCTGGGTTCGAATCTGACCACTGATTTTTAATTTTCATGACTGTCTAGAAATGAGTTCAGGACCTGTCAATCAAACATGCCAAAAGCACTTTTAAGCACTTAAAACCAGGTCTGCGCTCGTTTGCGCAGAGCTCACGCATGCGCACCGGCAGTTAGCTTGTGGGCATGGTGGGCACCTCCGCGCAAACGGTGTGCGCTGGGTTAAACCTTAATTGGCTAGTAACACGCATGTTAAGCTAAGCACAGCTAGTTGCACACAGTTTGAGCCTGTTAAACCAGTGCTTAGCTACGGGCAAGCAATTTGCAGCCTTTGAAACACTACTCAGCTACGGGCACTCTGTCTCACAGCAGCTTAGCTATCAGTACATTTCTAAATATTTTTATTATTGTATTACTTGAAAATATATGCTCCATTTCATTCCATTTTACAAAAGGAAATACTTTTACATTTGTACAATACTGTCAGGGGCCTTTTTAGTGCTTATTTACAAAAAAAAAAAAAAAAAAAAAAAAGGTTGTTGTGTGGGCTTGAACCTTGCCAGCCTGCTCTTAAGCCAACAACTCTACCGCTATGCAATTACTTCTTGGCTTACTTTGCATATTTAGTTCTTATATCCTTTTCCACTGCTTGCTAACTGCAGTTGCACTAGTAGCACACCCGCGCACACGAGCGCACGCAGTAGCAAACATTTAGGGTTTTTAAAAAAAATAAAATAGTTTTCATTTTCATTTTATAACATCTGCTCACTTTTTACATTGCTGGTCTGTGGGGGCATGTGTTGTGTAGTGTGTTTATTCACATTTCCATGGCCTCTCTCATGGCTGTTTACTTTCTGCCATTCTAGACTTCCGGGGGCGTGCCCGCTTGCAGGGCTTAGCCTACGGACATGCCCCCTACTGTCTTACATGGACCGTGTAAGAGTTACAGTGTGATTCAGCATGCCTCATGCACCTCATGCATATGCATGACATGCTGACATCACACCGTTTAACTGCAGCCTCCGTGTAAGAGTTATAACTCTTACACGGAGACTTCCTGAATCCTGGCCTTACATCACAACATTTTATAGTACGGGTTAGAGGAGATAGCAAGGGGAATGGTGATGTTAGCATTAAGGGACAGCAATGGAGAAAATATAATGGACCCAGTCCATATAGATGAGAAATGGATCTGGTCCATATACATGAGATATTTGTGAAGGAGAATGGGTAGTAGTTCAGGCCTGATGTAGTAAGGATGGAGGAATGGTGAGATATGGTTGCTCTACTCTAAATATCTAAATTTTCAATGGGAGATGAAAATTTGATGAGAGAAATTATGGGAGAGATAATTGCAGCCATTGAAGGGCTGATTCAGGGAAGGCCTTGGATAGGTTGACAGCACAATTCTTTATGGACTATATGAATGAATTTGTATTCCCCACTGATAAACATTTATTTAGGTTGTGAAAGGAAAAGATCCTTCCTTGTGGATAACAACATAGCTAATGTACTGATGCTCTTAATTTAAAATAAGACAAAGGTTCTGCCAAGTAACTATAGGCTCATATCAAAGTGTTGGCAAACAGAATACTAAATTTATTACTATGTTTTATAGCACAGCAGCAGCAAACATTTGTCAAACATTGAGCAGGGAGCACAGATCTGGTGAGAATATGGCCGAATGTGAAAAACTGTGCACCTTAAAGTATTTAAATACTGGGGCAGTGTTAAGAGATTTCAACAAAGAATTTGACTTGATTAAATGGACTTTTCATATGGAATCAGTTAGAAGCCATTAATTTCAGCAGAAAGTAGTCTCTAGAAGTGGGCATTTACCACTTACAACAGCCTTGAACCGGGACATGTCACAGGGATACTCTCTTGACTGCTGTTTGACATAGTCACAGAATTTCTTTATACAATATTTGAATACACATATTTTACATTTAGGCATATTGACACCATATGATGAACCCTTAATTTCAACATGGTTCACAGATGACTGGGTAGTGTGATTTTTACACTCGATCCAAAAATTAGAAGTCCTCTCTGGGTTGGAAGTAAATGAATATAAAACACAAATGTTCCCTATGCTAGAAGTGCTAACACAGAGCATGAAACTTGTCCATGGGTGTGAGGGTGGGGTTAAGGGAGAACACGGTACTATTGTGGTCATATTTAGCAATAACCATGATACATGATGCAGCTATGCATATAGAAATGAATGCCAGTCCACTTTCAAACACCAGAGGGATAAGATCTTGGAGTATGCAAAGAAGAAATTCCCTTTTCTTCCTAAGGTGCAAATAATTAAAATGTATATATTTGTCAAGACATTTCCTGCATGCCCATAAATTGGTAAGAAAAATAGCAGACCTCTCCCTTGAAGTTGACCAGCGACCAATATTCAGAAGATAATATAGTGAAAAAAGTACAGGTCAACACCACGAAAAATCAAACGAACCTTTATTAACAGAATGAGCACTTTCGCGTGCTTCCAACTGCACGCTTCTTCAGATGAATATAAAACTATAGTGAAACCATTCACTATATATACAAGAGAATACAATTACTTGATATAATAATTAGTCTAATTATTCAATTAAATTTAGATTATCTGGGAAACAAATCCGCTTAAAGCGGCAAAACAGAAATACAATATAGGAGTCATGCCTTGTCATAAATCATTGTATTTTGTCAGAGCTATTAGTCAACATCACTATAAATTTAAATAAAACCAAACAATAGCGCTGTTCAATTCATGTTAAGACTTCTATCTGCCGAAATAACTGTATTCAATAGATAATGCGCTATGATGAATAAAGCAACCAGATGTAGTATATCCAAAAATAAATGAGTTAAAGCAATATTTAAAGAAACTACATAGTCTTATTAGTTTCTAGTAAATTGATTTTTGATCATTAAAAACAACAGATATAAATAGTATTTGCACCAATTATATATTTTTAACTAATAAATAAATATAAGTATATTAATAGATGCATGTATATTATTCAATAAATATACTATTCAATAAATCTATATTGTAAATAGAAATTAAAAACACATATAAAAATTCACTGAATAAATATAATAGATGTAGGATTAATACATGACATATAACATCTTGTGTATATCATTGTCAAGTATCACTAATTAATGTCAACATATATAGATAGTCACAAATGTGTAGATAAGGTGCGACTATACATATACATGGATATATATCAAATGTGTATAATATGTAAATATATATAATGTATATCAAGAATCTATAATATATGTATAAAATATTTATAAAAAATATATATGTTTAAAATATATGTATCTATATAAACAAGTGCGAAGATATTCATAGTCCCATGTAGGTGCTTTATATAATTTCAGAAATATTTAATGTTCCAACAAGAATAGCAATCAATTTGAAAAAACTGTAAATATCAAACACAATATCAATAACAAAGTAGATAACAATAATTATAATTAATGGCATTCAGTTGAAATTAATACTATGTAAAGATATATATATGTATATATGTACAAGTAACTAATTTATGGTAAACATAAACCATTTTGTCAAATAATGACTACTTTGAAAAAACAGGAGGTAGATGTTATCTTAGTAATTGTATATTATATATTACTCAAAAGTTATTCACATATAACAATATGTTCACAAAATTAGTGATATTTTTGCTTCTTTAAATATGACCTAATACTAATATAACTATTCAGGCAAGGAGGTTGCTGGGCCCGAAATCTGAAAATCCAGTCTAATTCTAGATTTTCTAGGTCATTAAAATTGTCACCTCTTCTCCTGTTTATCGCTTTTTTTTGTATCACCTTGAAAACAAATTAATGTTTAGGGAATTCAATAATATGTTTCGAAAGCGCATTTTTCGGATCTGTTTTCTTTATGGCATATAGATGCTCCTGTACCCTGTCTTTTAATTTTCTTGTTGTCATACCGACATAGAAGGCAGGACATAACTCACATGTAGCCAAATATATCACATTATTGTCTTCACAATTGGCAGAGCATCTAAATTCAAATTCAAATAGTAGTTCAGGATGTAAAAAATCTTTACTTGTTGAAATCCATTGACATGAACTACATTTTCCACAAGGGTAAGTACCTGAGTGTCCCCTGTGATATGTCATATCATTTAGTTTTTCATTGCATAATATTCTTTTTAAATTCTTCATATTTTTATAGGTGAAAGTTGGTCTTTCACCTATTATTCTTTTAATTTCATCATTAGTAGTCAATATAGACCAATGCTTGCTGATAATATTCGTTAAATATTTGTTATCACTAGTGTAACTAATTATGCACCTAGCCTGTTTAAAATCATGTTGTCCATGTTGTAGTCCTTCTAATTTGGGTCTGTAGAATATTTTTGGCACCTGCCTAGATTCATTAATAAAATTTTCTTTTATACTAGCCACAGTTTCTGGATTATACCCTCGATCTATAAATAATTGTTCCAGTTTATTGAATTCATCATTGCGTTCACTTTCATTCTGACATATCCTATATAACCTAGTGTATTGTCCTTTCACAATGTTATTGAAAATAAACCTGGGATGCATACTCTCATGTTGTAATAATGTATTTTTCCAGCATTTTTTCCTATAAAGGGATGATGTTAATTTTCCTTTGCTATCTTTTTTAATATTCAAATCTAGAAAATTAATGCTGGAGTATGAGTATTCAATTGAGAATCTTAAAAAGTCTGTTGTTTTTTTTAGATCATTAATAAAGGTTTTTAATTCAGTTGGACTTCCATTCCATACTAGCAGTATGTCATCTACAAACCTATAAAAAGCAAGCACTTTACAATAATCAGGATGTGTGAACAAGTTGGTAATTTCCCATTTATAAACAGCCAAATTCACATAAGTATTGGCGCAGGGGGTGCCCATGGCCACCCCCCACTGTTGAATATAAAATTGGCTGTTAAACATCATAACATTGTTAGTAAGGACTATTTCAAATAAAGCATTTAGTAGAATCTGTTCATGATTGTTATAAGAAGAATTTCTATTCAATAAAAATCTTACTGCTTCAAGTCCATAAGTATTAGGTATTGCCGTAAAAAGACTTTGAACATCTAGAGTAACCAATAAATGCTTTTCCATTATCTTTTCTTGTAGATTACTAAGATTATTAAGTAACTGATAAGAATCCTTTAGAATAGTAGGAATTCCACTAACCAATGGTTTTAATTTTCTTTCAATAAAAATTGAAATGTTTTCTGTAACCCATTGATGTCCAGCTACTATAGAATGTAATGGCGGTGGTAGGATGCCTTTATGCATCTTGGGTAATCCCTTGATGTATGGTATGGTAGGATGTTCAATAAATAAAAACATATAAAAATTATAACTAATCTGTCTGGTTAATAATAAGTCATAAATATTTTGATGAACCTCACAAATTAACTTATCTATCATTTTATATCTATTTTCTTATAGGTATTATCATCTTGTAATAATAATCTCATATAATATATATAGTCTTTTGAGTTCATAATGACCACCCCCCCCCCATTATCTGCCGGTCTTATCATAATTTCTGGATTATTGGCTAAGGTATTCATTGCAACTCTTTCATCATTAGATACATTATGGAATAGTGACAAAGATCCTTTTTTGTGTTCAGAATAATGTTTATATAAATCATTCTCACATGCTTTTAAAAACAATCTAAACATGGATGCAGTACAGGTGTGAATGCACTTTTCCTTTTGTAACATTCAAAGCTATTCTGTATGTGGCTAGAATCATTAGTGTTCTGTGATGTATGTTTAAAAAACATTTTTAAGGCAATATTGCGTACAAACATTCGTAACTCAATTAATATATTAGATATACTTCCAATTTGTGCTGGTATAAAGCTTAAACCTTTATCTAATAATTTATAGTCCATTTCAGTTAACGTGAGATCAGATATATTAAAAACTAAACTATTCAGTCTCTTTGTCGACCCCTTTTGTTCAAAGGTTCTTCTGATGGTCTCCTTTTTCTTCTTCCTTGACTCGCTGATCTTCCTCTTGAGACCCTCCTCTGATGAACCGGAAGCGCATGAAACTTGTCCATGGGTGTGAGGGTGGGGTTAAGGGAGAACACGGTACTATTGTGGTCATATTTAGCAATAACCATGATACATGATGCAGCTATGCATATAGAAATGAATGCCAGTCCACTTTCAAACACCAGAGGGATAAGATCTTGGAGTATGTAAAGAAGAAATTCCCTTTTCTTCCTAAGGTGCAAATAATTAAAATGTATATATTTGTCAAGACATTTCCTGCATGCCCATAAATTGGGATGCTTGAATAAATTTCAAACATTAGTTTCTGAATTATTATGGGATGGAACCCATTGAAAGATACAGATGAGAAAGCCAATCCTACCATCAAAGTATGAGGGAGTTGGTTTCCCATATTTTAAATGGTTTCTTGAAGCAGTGGCTGAATAGCAATACCTCTGAACAAGATTAGACCCCAGAACACTATGGATGTTGCTGTAAAATACTATATGGAAAGAAGTATGGTGTTGTAGTATGGGATTGAAAGACATCATCATTTTGGTCTTGGGAGGCTAAAAATAGTGGACAGAAACCAATGTATGTAATTTGAATGAGGCGGAGATAGAAGGAATTTTTTGGAAATAGCTTTGTGGGCTAAAATGTCCAGATATAAACATGTCTTATTTTCTGGAAACATTGGGTTGTAGAAGAAACTGGTTTGTAATGGATTCTGGAAAAAATGCAGTGCTGAGCTATAACACACTTAGGCCTGGTACTCAAAACTGTGGATTCCAGATTTGGCAATACTTAAAGGTAAGGGGTGCACTGCACCTTTGGAAAATACAAGATAAGGTTTGGAATGATCAGTTACTTCATTGCATATATTTATATTATTCATGAAAAGTGAATGGATATGATATTAGCGAATCTGATTAATATGTTACATACATCCTCATCAAAGAATATTACAGTTATATTGTAATTCACAATGTTCAAATGAATCTGGGAATGACAACTTACCACCCTTAGGCTATTTAAATGGGATTGGATTACCACATTTATGTGTTGGTGCTGTCAGCCCACAGAAGCAGATTATGTGCATATTATTTCGGGTTACCTGTACTCTAGGAAAATGAGGGAAGTTGCAATAGAAGTCATACGCTGCTTGAAAAGAAGGTAGTTACCAAACAAGGAAGACATTAAAAATTTGGATTTTGGTATTAACACCCCCACACTGTATATGACAGACAGAAATACAATGATTTGGACAAGGATGGTATTCTGTCATTGTTAAGCTTTATATTCAGAATGTGGAAGGCACTCTCAGGGCTGTGGCAGACTCAGTTTATTCAATCCCTTGCTAGGAGTTTAAAATGGACCCTTATAGGAGTTGATAAGTATGAATGGCAGGGGGCATTGGGCGATATTCCTTAAACAGTGCAAGCATCATCTTTTTTGTATAAAAAATTAAGGCAAGGAAAACCAGTTTATTGCCTTCTCTGAGAAAGTGGCAACTTGTCCTCACCAACTGTCTTGTACAAGTTTGGGAGGAGGCTCTCCCAAAGGCAGACAGGTGGTATATTGTACTAGGTCCTGGTCAACTGAATGGAGAGTTGGCATTAGTGCAGTATTGTCACCTTTGATAATGTCTGTAAAACAGACAAGTAATTGCATTGTCAGCATGTTTTTATTGTTACTATAAACTGCAAAATTAAATATGTGCATTTGTTTATAGCTGTCTGAAAAGAGTAAAGATGTTCAAATTGGAACTTTTCTACGTACTACTGTTGCAGGTGATGATGCAATTAATGTATTGAATATATTTCACTTTACAAAAGAACAACAGTCTGATTTAGAAACTGCTATAAACAGATTCCAGTAGTACTGGGAGCCTAAAAACTTGCCATATATTCACCATTTGCTCTTTATTAAACATTTGGGTTCACAAAATTCTATTAATGCATATGTAAGTGAGTTACTGCACAAAGATGAAGACAAGCTGTGAATTGGACACAATTCTTTGCTGAGGTATAGAACCTGATAGTGTATAAAAAGGCAAAGTAAGAAGTATTTTTTTTTCTGGATTCGATTTGACACTGGAAAAAATGTATGTCTGTGACTGGGGCAGGGTTAACGAGATATTAACGAGAGTTCAAATACGAGAGCTTGTGAAAGATATGAATGCATGCAAAGCTTAAATGAAGCAAAATTATTTTAGAAACAGACAAAACAGTACTGTAAAGTTCAAAATAATATAAAAAAATGTGTTTAACAGCATGGCAGAAAGAAATCTTCAGTAATGCATGAGGTTGATGACACAGAACCGTAAAGTATTCAACTCGGCAAGCAATATCAACCTGATAAAAGCCACATCCAGTTCTTAATACAGATCATTAGAAATGTGTTGAAGTGAATCATGACTTTTAGTATACAAGTCTAGAAAGAAATGCAAAACAAGTTTTGCATCTGACTGAAACCAGTAATTCTAATGGCTCTGCAAATAACAATGTGTCCCCCACCTAAACTGATCCACACAGGGCAGATAACAATAATATCTTTGGTGAATGCTGTTAGTTTGTGTGTTGTATGTCTTCACTGAGTTCAGAAACTCAATATGTGTGCCACAGCAGACATCACTCAACTGAAAAGTTGTGTGTTAAGGATATATTATATTTAAAAGTGATATTAGAACCAAATTCAGCATTAGTACTAGGGGTTTAGTCAGACAGCTAGGTTTGAGAAATTCATTGTTTGGGCCTAATGCTTTACTACTGACTTAGTCTGGGCACAATTAAAAAAAACTGGGTCAGATTAAACTATGCTGTGTGTACAGAAACAAACAGTGCAATTAATTGCTTCAAGTCTTGTCAGTTCAATAGCCTAACATACTAAAGAGGCCTAGGTGTGAAATGATGCGTATAATCACAGTGTGCAGGTGCAGGGGTGATGTTCTAGAAACGTAGTGCAGTCAGACACAATTCATATTGTCCCAAATGCAATAACTTACATGTTCACAAAGGCACAGATCTACAGATTTATGTAGTTCAGAAAGTAAAACCTCAGGAACAGACCGCACTGTACAGTGATGTGTTATCACAAGCCACAAGTAAACTTTGATGAAAAACTGAAGTTGGTGTTGACATATATTTCATATACAACACTCTCAGAACTTTTTCATCAAACAATTTAAGATGTGTAGCCATTGCATCACAGGATAATGACAAGATGGCAAGATGACAAGAAAAAGTTCTATTATGGATTCAAGTCTACTATACCTGTCATGGTGAAATTCATGAATCACGGGGCTGATGTTCAAATCTGTCTGAGTGATGTTGCTATAACAGCTATGCAGTTTCATGTTAAAATGTATGAAGCACACGTGAGGATCGTTAAGTACAAAGAAATAGGTCACGATTCTGATGAAGAATATCCAAAAAATTCTGATAGTTAAACACCTTCATCTTAGCAACATGAATCATAAGAGCAACATCAAAGATGCTCTGATACAGCCCGAGACTCTAGCTCAACCATGGAGTAAAGTTAATTTTCATTTGTTCCGGTTCAAGGACAGTCAGCATTTTATCTCTGTTGACTGCTATTCTAAATACTCTGAGGTCATCAAGCTGAAACATGCCAGGTGCTTACATCAGGTACCTGTAGTGAGGTTAGGGCTTACTAGAAGCACCATAGCCATTTGCAAAACAGACACCTTCTAAGGTTATTCTTTGAGCAGGTTGGGATAGATGCTGCACCAGACACTGAAGCAGGGAGAGGATTACAGGTAAGAGTGGACCTTTGAGCTGTTAGTCCATATGGTCTGGAATGGGATCTTGACAGAGGAAAGCTGATAGTTTATTAATGGCCACAGCACAAGAAGCCTCCATACCTGCTTGGATGACAGCTTCCTCCATTTGGCTGTTGTATCACTGATAAGGAATGAATGGGCTAAGTCTCAAGATGGGATTGATAGGGATAAAAAGCATATAAAAAAGTTACCAGAATCTTCTGTTCTGCTTCATTCAGAACAGTTGCCAAATCTACAAGCTGCTTGACAACCTGTTCTGCAGAAGGAGGAATACTAATGTGACAGCTAAGTCATTACCAGTGTAAGACCAGGAGGGAAAGCCAGAATCCTGATGGCAAACACTTTGTTCAGAAACAAGCTGGCACAGCTGTCATGTCTGATACACTAAGGTCCTACAAAGTGGGCAAAAGAATGAAGGGCTAACCTGAAAATCTAACCCTAATGAGGAATACAAAGATCGTGTACTGGGCTGGAATGTTTTCATCAGAATTAAATGAAATGAGAAACTGACACTGAGGGACATTTCAAGCAATGAAGCATTGTCAATTAGACCTAATGTGAGAGTGTTCTAGAGTGGAGTGTATCACTGCATTAAGTAACTGTGTATAGGCAGATTCCTCAATTAGAAGTTCTGATGTCCATCACTTACCTGATTATGACCAGTTACAAGATGTGTTTTTTGAACCAGGTATGACTACAATGTCATTTGCTAGTAACAATAAATTATCTAGCTATAGAAAAGTTATAAAAAAATAGCTGAAACAACTGTTAAATGCTATGACATAAAAGACTAATATGAAAAGTCATTATATATATTTTGCAAGTTTCCTGTCTCAAAAGAAAATATGCATGTATGTAAATCATGCTATATATATATATATATATATATATATATATATATATATATATATATATATATATATGGATCCCTATTACACTATCAATAAACCATAAGACCAAAATTTACAAGAATGAAAATACAACATTGCAATGTCAAAACAGTGAAAGTTTACATTGCTGAAACTAAAAACAATGAAATGCAACTGGGCATGTCAGACACCAACCAGAACTTCTGAGTAGACATTGCGGACACATCATTTAAGAGACAAATATACATTTTTCCAAGTTTTTGCAGGAGGGCAACCCATGTGCCCCCAACACCCCCTTGAAAATTATATATACCAATGCCGAGATTGCACTATAGTGGGGAAAAGAGTATATTCCCTGATCCTCACTGTACCATGATCTTCATTAACAAGTGTTGAAAAGGGTACATTTTTTTATTAAAATTGTTTGTACTTGGTTTCTGTCTGTATCCGCAATCTCTGTTCAGAAGTTCCAGCTGGTATCTGGCATGTGCAGTTGCATTTCATTGTTTTCAGTTTTGGCAATGTAAACTTTCACTGTTTTGACATTGCAATGTTGTGGTCTCGTTCTTGTAAATTTCGGTGTTATAGTTTTTGATATTGTAATACAGATCCATACAGACACAAATAAATAAATAGGGATTACTACGGAATACCGAAATTCCACAATCCCGAGACTCTGAATCCCGAGGACCAGAATCTCGAGATTGTGGAATCTCGAAACTTAAAAAAAAAAAAAAAAAAAAAAAAAAGTAAAACATACAACAAACTATTCTAATGTGTATGCAGGGGGGCAAGACCCCCTATGCCCCCCAGCCCCCCCTGCAACTTAAATATACCAACTCTGACATCGCACTACAGTGGAGTGAATGGCAAAGTTCCCGTTCCGCACTGTACGGCAATCCCCATTTACTACTTTCGAGATTGTGCAATCTCGAGATTCTGGTCCTCGGGATTCACAATTTTAGGATTGTAGAATTTTGGTATTCTGTAGTGATCCCATATATATGTATATGTATATATATATATATATATATATATATATATATATATATATATACATATATATATATATAAATATATAGATATATAGATATATAGATCTATATTAGTGTATGGAGAACTACTCAAGTACTAACTCCATTGCCCAACACCTCCTAGAATTTATAAACTCAAACGCCCTGGATCAACTGGTCAACACTCCCACCAGAGGTGACAACATATTGGACCTGTTCATCACCGGAGGTCAATCCCTCACTGGTTAGATCAGACCATAGACTAATCACTCTGGATATCCACATTCCGCCCTCATACTCAATCAAGGAAGCCACTATAAAAAACTTTTCAAAAGCAAACTTCATGTTACTTAAGACCGAGGTGGAAAGGTTCACAGCCCCCATTCTAAAGGACAACACTGTCCAAGCTG
>NC_056747.1:451445358-451505358 GCF_019279795.1 Protopterus annectens
ATAGCCTAGTACTTACCTATGAACCTATATGTGTTTATATATATATATATATATATATATATATATATATATATATATATATATAGCGGTTTACATTCAAAACCTTGAAACTGCATCGGTCGACCAGCATCTGGTTGAATGGCAGTTTTCAAGTCAGCAGAATGTCAAACCAAAATGTATTGACTTCACTACAGTGAACGAGTAGTGTAGTTCAAGTATTTGGGTTTGACATTGAGCAGGAAGATCGCTGTTCAGTGAGGAACAGGGAATTAGTCCATTCCTCACTGTAGTGCAATCTCGGAGTTGATATATTTAATGTACAGGGGGTACAGGGGCATAGCCTCCCTGCAAAATAGTAGAATTACCAGTAACTGTAGAGTGGAACAGTACTTTACTGTGCATAGCAGGAGGTGAGTGACGTCACTTCCTGCTATGTCGAATACATCAAACTACGGATAGCAGTATATTCATTTTCATGTTGGTTGCTGTTTTGAAATTCTGAATTCAGCATTTCAGGTCAATATTCTGAATGGTCGACTGAAGCGGATTTATTATTTCAACAGTAAATCTCTATATCTATATGTATATGATTGTACTCAATATAGACAAGAAAAGGCTGACCATACCTCTCAACTGTACAGATTTTTGCAGAATGTCCAGATTTTTGCCTCATATTTGGGTCCTATTCTCATAAAACTGTGGTTTTCTGACAAATCACTGGCAAATCATTGAGGGTTAAAGTCAGAAACTAATGACAGACATTTGACTTTCAGACTTCATGCCCTTCAGAACATTCATGCTAATAAGAAACTTGTTGTTTTATCAATTTTCGAAGTTTCTAAGAGCAATATTTAAAAAGTATCCCTATTTTTGAGCCTTTGTCCCCCATTTTGATGGCTTTGTCCAAATTTCTTGCTCTAAGTGGTTGAGACCTATGGTTGACACACTACTGTACAAGCACTAAGCAACAATCTTGGTGCATGCAAACACAAGATTAAAAAATAGCATAACATACTCCCCATATGGGTGGCTGTGACCCCCATACCCCTCTTAATTACATATACTAACTCTAAGATCAAACAATGTCAGAAAATGGCATATTATCCAACTCTGAGAATTGTGCGATCTCGCATACCAGTTGACCATGTGTATAGTCAACTAAATTTTGTTGACTAGACAGATGTTGACCAACGAGGGATTTGAAGATGAATTAGCAGTTCCAGAGGAAGAAGAAGAGTTGGTCAGTAAAATATTTAATCCTGAAAATGTTACAAAGCAGAGAGAAGAAGTGGCATTATAGCCTGAATGCTACAGAGCACTGAGTAGAAATGACTAGAAGAACAGAATAAAATGAATCACTCATAGAGAGAGTGTAGTCCAAGGGAATGAAGTTAGAATGTACAGAAAGTGCAACCTCTGAACAGAATTCTAATCTTTCTGTGGAGCTAAAACAAAACATCAGTGTACCAAACTGAAGAGAAATAGATTAGTGGTACATTTTAACCAAACATTAAAATCCATACTGAGAAAAGTTATTAACAAAGATGGTAAAAACTGGAATGAGTTAATACCTATGCCTCCTGTTTGCAGAGTGGCATCACAAACTTCAACAGAGTTCAGTCCTTTTGAGCTATTATATATCAGGCACCATAGCAGTTTGTTAGATATTGCCAAAAATAAACTTGGGAAGAAAAGAAAAAACCTTTTAAAAGTGTCAAAGAACATTACACCAACATGCAAGATTGACTAATGATGATGCCTATAATTCATGAACACATGGAAAAGCCCAGTCCCAAAAATAAGGGGTGTTCAATAGAAATGTTTGGACCATGGAATGTTGTGCTGGAGATCAGGTGTTAATTTTAGTCACTTCCACTGAAAACACATTTTTGGCTAAATGGCAGGGTCCCTTTGAAATAGTGGAATAGTTACATGAGGTATGAAAATAAGATGAAAATAAGTACATAAGGAAAGCTGGTGGTGGAATGCAGAAGCCCGGGAAGTCATCAAAAGAAAGGAAAAAAGAAGGAAAAAGTGGGAGATTCAAAAGACGGACCAGGCTAGGAAGAAATACTGGTTGTCTAACAAAGAGGCTAAGAAAGGGGTTACAATAAGAAAATACTTTTTTAACTGAAATGTTAACTGTTTAAATCATTCTTTAGAGCCTCCTAGCTGATTTTCTGCTGTTTAAAACATTTTTTTAGTGTCACACTGTGATTTTTCTGCTGTGTTAAATATTCTCTAGTGTTTCCTGCTGAAATTAGCATAGCTAGTAGCTGTAGTATAGTCCAGATCCAGGACTGCTGTTTCTGGAACTACTTGTAGTGGTTTGTTCTGAGCACATTTTTTCAGGCCATCTTGGATTGGAATGGGCCTATCTGCACTTTTGTGAGAGAATTGTGTTTGATTGGCACTTGACTGGTAAAGGGAGGCCAGTATAGGGCTCGGAATAAGCATCCTCATTGGTCCTTTTGAATTTTGTTAAGATTTTTTTTTTCAAGTTTTAGTTTCTGGTATTTAGGTCCTGCATCTTGTTTGCACATCTCACAGCACCATGTACTATTGTGCACCAAAGCCGGACAGTTCAATTCAACAAATTTTTCCCTACAACCCAGGAAGAAATATCCATTCAACGAGCTCCTCCGTGAGCATTTCTGAAAAGCCACCCCTAAGGATAAGAGTCTTCAACCTAGCAATATAGACAGTTGGACTACCCTTGTTTCTCCTGCCAACCTTGTTGACTTGGGTCTCTTGAGGCAGTGTAGCAATTGCCTCATGTACACAGACAACCCTCTACTAATAACACAGTCTAGTACAGAGTGCAAGAGATGTATTTACATCAAGAATCTAGAATCCATGCTCTCTCTTACTCAAAATGATAAAATGGAGAAGGTTTTCAACTCACCCACCACTACATATTCACATAGTACCACTACTCATACACATAGCAATACTCATATACATAGTACACATCAAACACACAAGTCCACATACATGGAGGTTGTCTCAAAATACTTACTGAAATACCAGAGACTCCAAAATGAAAGTCTGCTACAGCTAACACAGTTTCCACAGCACCCATGACACATAGCAACACCAGTGTCTCACCCACCAAGCCCATAAGGCATAACACTCAAAAAACACATTTTCTTGTCTTTGGAGACTCAGTAGTGAGACACATGGATGTCCCACTTACCAGGATGGGCAAGGAGAAAATCACTGTCAGCTGCCTGTTCTGTGCTAGGATTCACTAAATCACTCACGCACTCAGGTTTCTCAACAACTAGTACAGTTATGACTCTGTCATAGTTCATGTTGGTGTGAATAACCTGAGATGTACCTTACTGGACTATATGAAAAGAGACATGGTCAAGCTCTCTGAGTATGTATCCCAGGCAGGTATGTCCCTAACCTTGAGCAGCATACTGCCCTCACCTAGACTGATCCCACAGTATAAACAAAAAAAATGATTGATTTCAATAATTGGCTTAGTTTTTGGTGTCATTCCAAGGGGATCCAGTTCCTGTCTGCGTGGGAAGCCATGGTCGACAAACCTCTCTGCTTTGCCAGAGATGGTTTGCACCTGGCACACCTAGGGTTTCGGCTACTGACAAAGGTTCTTGCCTCTCCCATAGAGCCTTTTTCTGGCAAGGTCTCAAAAACAACATTACTGATGTGAAATTAACCACTCAGAACAAAATAAGGGTCATGCTGCTAAATGGTAGGAGCTTAAATAAAAAAACTGCACTCCCTGGAAGCACTTCCATCACTAGAAAATATAGCTGTTTGTGCAGTCACAGAAACCTGGTTTAAGGCCTCAGAGAGTACCCTGGCCCTGCAAGGCAACAATGCCTTCCACACCTTTAGACTGCAAAATGAACATGTGAAAACCAAAGGAGGCTTTGTTTCAATCTATATTAGAGATAAATTCACCTCACGTGTAGTTAGACTGGACAACTCATTGGAGTTACTCCAGGTCCAGGTTACAGTGAGTAAGACCCATTCAAGTCCTAGCCAGTTATAGATCCACCTCCATTAGTCACAACACTCATGAAGGCTACTTAACCAAACTGAAGACAATTCAAATTTTGCCGACTGGTTATGGGGGATTTCAATTATTCCACCATCAACTGGGAAACCCACTCTAGCCCAAACTCACTAGCACAAAAGTTCCTTGACTTTGTGAATTCAAATGCCCTGAAGCAAATTGTCCATACCCCAGCAAGAGGAAAAACATTCTAGATCTGGTCCTCACCAACATGTCAAACAGGTGCACTGCTGCAATTGCTGGACCTTCATTAGTTAAAAGTGACCACAAATCAGTCACCTTCAAACTGACACTAACACCAGAACTCACAAAGAGTGAAACCAGACTAAAAAATCTTCACCAAGGCAAACTATACCCTCCTAGGTGAAGGTATAAATGCATTCCAAGCCTCACCTCAAGCTGAAAGTGGTAACTATGATGAAGCTTAAACTAAAGTCCTGTCATAAGTGTATAAACCCGGCTGTACCAGATAGAATCAAAGCCAGACCCCCAAGTAAAATCATGCTGCCATGATGGACTTCCCGCATCAACAAAGTCTACAATAAATGCAAAATGTTGCTGTCCAAGAAAACAAAGACAAGGACCCAACAATGGAAAAGCACCCTCCTCAGCCTTAACAGGCAAATAAGACAACTTTCAAATCCTCCAAGAGCTCCTTCAAGAGAAACCTAGCAAGTACTGCCAAGGATAACCACAAGGCCTTTTGCAGCTATGTATGTAACCTAAAGGGTAGGACCCAAGCATATGCAGAATTGATGGCCAACGGTATCACACACATTGACCCCACAGAGATAGCGAACTTGCTAGTGGATAGGTTTGTTAAAAATTTCACTCCCTTATCCCCTCCTAACTTACAACAAAACCTCCCTGAAACTCCCCACTACCTTACATATCTGAACAGCAGGTCCTCAAAGCCCTGTCCAAGACAAAGAACACAGCCTTTATGGGACCAGATGACATCCCAGGCTGACTTCTAAACAGGCTAAAACATGAACTAGCATCACCACTAAGTAAGCTTTTCAATCATAGCTTAACCACTAGCTTTATTCCTACAGAATGGAGAACAGTTACAGTTACCTCCTCTGCAATGGTGGCCTAGCAAACAGACCGGGGGAATTCAAGACGCATAAGCCTGACCAGCCTCATCTGCTAGGCCATGAAACATATCATTACGGACCTCATAAATAAAGACATAGGTGACCTCCAAACCATGGATGCTACCCAATTTGGCTTTGTGAAGGGCAGATCCTGCCTGTTAAATCTGGTGGATTTCTTTGAAAGTGTGACCAAGGCCACTGATGAGGGCAAATCAAATCCCTTTGTTATTAGATGGGTTGCCAACTGGCAAGCATACTGGACACACACTATCAAAATGGGTGCCTCCACATCAACCAGCTGGCCTGTTACCAGCAGGGTGCCACAGGGGTCAGTGCTGGGCTCCCTACTGTTTGGAATATACTTCTCAGAAGTTCAGGTCAAAACTAAAGGGTTGTGGCTGGCCAAGTTTACAGACGACTGCAAACTAGATGCAGTCATTGAATCTCCAAATGATGTCAGTATAGTCCAGGATAGTGTATTAGTCACAGTCTCAAACTGAATGCAAAGAAATGCATCATCATTCCCTTCAGCGCAGACAATGTCCCTTCACACTATCAAATCAATAACAATACCCATGAAGTGGTAAGGGACTTGGGATCACAGGTTGACCATGACCTTAAGTTCGACTACCATGTGTCTACCATTGTAAGGAAAGCTTTCCATGTAGCTCACTTGATTTGTAAAGGCATCACCTTGGCAGCAAAAGACGTTATAACCCCCCCATACTTGACACTTACCTGGTCCTAATTGAGCATAACACCCCATTCGGTATGTACCGTACTAAGCACTTACAGCAATTAGAGAGACCTCAGAGGTTTCTTACAAAGAAGATTAAGGGCCTCCAGAATGTGCCTTACATGCACTGACTAAAATCCCTGTCACTGTACTCCATATTGTATAGACTTCTTAGGGGAGATTTACACCTGACCTATAGAGCAACATAAGACCCAAACCTAATGAACTTACTGCATATCTGTAAATCAAATAGGTCTAGGGCCACTCATTCCAGGGACTTAAATATGACCTGCAACTTAAATAGGACATACTGGAGGGACAGATTTATCTCCCAGTGACTGCCACATCTTGGAACAGGCTACCATTGCATGTGAAACAGAGTACCTCTATCATACTGTTCAAGAGGAACTTAGATCAGTAGATGGGACACCATAAATTCTTACCAGGGATAGCACCCTGGGCAGTCATCACTGAATGTAATCTTGGGTAATGACTAGTACCTCTATGGTATTACATTGGGTTGAAGTGGCTAGGCTTAAAATAACCTCTGGTTGATAGCCTAGTTATCTCCTATGATCCTATGAACAGGGCATCAGAGGCATTCTACCAGCTTCTGGAAAGTGACTCAGTAGGTGGCACAAATAAACTATATTAGGTTGCAAGGCAAAGACATAAAGATAAAGACATCCTTCATAAGAAATGCCAGCAACAAACTGCTCAGCAGTCTACAGGACATCAGATGCAGATAGAAGGAGTACTTTCAGCAGCTACTGAATGGAGAAAACTCCACGGAGCTGTAATCACCCAAGACACAGCCTATAATGAGAGAAGTGGAGGAGCCCACTACAGAAGAAGTAAGAACAGCTCTAAGGAAAATGAAATCAAGGAAAGCAGGAGACTCAGATGCGGTCACAGCAGATATGATAAAGATGTTGGGTGAGATAGGGGAGAAATGGCTCCTGAGGGTACTCATAGCACTGTGAAGAGAAAAGTGTATCCCAGATGACTAGAGAATAAGCATACTAGCGCCAGTGTTCAAGAGCAAAGGGGACATTTGCAAGTGTGGGCAGTACAAGAGTATCAAACTCCTGTCACATTAGATGAAAGTTCTAGAGAAGGAGAGTGTTAAACATTTACATAGATTAGTGGAACGTAAGAAGGGTGATGAGCAGTTCAGATTCAGATCAGTATGTCGCACAAATGATCCGATGTTTGCAGTGAGACAGATAGTCGAGGAGAAGCTAGAGATGAGGAAAGAGCCCAACTGGGTATTCCGAAACTTAGAAAAAGCATATGACAAGGTCCCAAAAAAGATGACTTAGGCAGTCCTGTAGGGGTTTGAAGTCCCACAGACACTGGTAGAATTAGTAAATGCTATGTACTAGGACACAATGACCCATGTATGCACAGTGCTTGGAAGGGCTCCCACTGATGTTCATACTGGTGATGGACTACATTAGCAAACAGGTCAGAGAGGACAGATCAATAACGTTGCTGTATGTAGATGATATGGCATTACATGTCGACTCTGACCAAGAACTTCAGCAAAGGATAGGGGACTGGAATGCAAAACTAAAGGCACCCAAGATTAAACTGAGTACAGATAAGACAGTTGTAATGGCAGAAAATGAATGACTTCAGAAGAAGATGAAAATTGAAATAGAAGGGAAAATAATGGAACAGGTTAAAAGCTTGAAGTATGTGGGAAGGGTGGTTGAGGAAAAGGGAAGTCTGAATGAAGAGATCAAAGCTAGAATCAGAGGGGCTGCAGTCAACTGGAACTGATTGTAGGTGTAATATGTGATGGAATAATGCCAAAGAAGCTGTAATATAAGGTGTACAAAACAGCAGGGCAACAAGTACTACTGTATGGTGTGATGTCCCTACTCTGGGCCAGTAATCAAGGAGCCTGAATCCTCACCACTCACAATAGAGAGAAGCATTCACTTGGCATACAAATGAATACACTCAGTATTTCCAGATGCAGACCTCTCTGCATCAAGCACACTTTCCCTTAAGAGCACACATGGAACACACTCAGTCCAGGGTCTGGGTTTCTATATCTGTCTCCCTCCAGGTCCCCAGTAAGACTCCCCACTGGTTCAGCTGCTGAGTTAAGTCCTCCAAGTGCACAAGCCAAGTCCTCCACCATTCTCTCTGTGAGACCAGTGCTTCATGTCCTTGCTCCAAGTAGCTCACACACACACACACACACACACACACACACACACACACACACACACACACACACACACACACACACACACACACACACACACACACCTGGTAAAGGCTGGCACTGGTTTACTAGCTATGCCCACTTCTGCCCAGACTATAAGGCAGTTATCACTGCCAAAGCGCACTACAAAGCCAGTTACCTAAGTCTCTTGCAAGGATACCCAATTATACTGAGTGAAATTAATATTAATACAAATGGTAATGTTGACCAAACAGCCAGGCTTTCATGAGTGGCCAGAATTATCACCAAATAAATATGTGCAAATACTCTCAAAACTTAAATATTTTCTGAAAAGGACCAGCCACAATGAAAAGTTTAAATATATTTAATAAAAAATAATAAAAGAATATGAACACACTAAATATCTATTTACAGTAAACACCAGGGTTTCAGTCATAAGGAATATTAAAAATAACACCGATGGAAAGTTTTATACAGTTGTAGAAAAACAGTGCTTAGAATCTCACTATATTTTTCTGACTAATCTAAAGAGAATTAGTGCTCCCTAGTTAAGTTACTTACTGAATAGATTAGGGCAGGATAATGTGGGTGAGTGGTCCTTGTTGTCAAATCCAAGACAGAATCCAGAGCTGAGAGCAAACTCCTACTAATATTTAAATATTATTTTTGGCTTACAGAATGACATCACACACATCTGGTTATCTGACTTTGTTTCCCATGCTGCTACCAGCACTAGAAGCTGACAGGATTTTAGCACCTATGTGTTACCATATACACAGATAGAGCTTTGCTCAGATCTCATGGAAGTCATAAAACCATAAAACACTTTTATTCTTTCAACAGGAGTTACAACATATGCTCTAGCACAGACATTGTGCCTCTGGCTCCCTTCAAAACTGTGGGATAACATCTTTATGGCTTAATCCATAAAGTTATTTAATTTCAAAAATATTTTGCAAAGTCAGGTGGATTAAGATTAAGCTCTTCACTTCCAGTATATGCTGTTACAATATATACATTTAAACAGTTACAATAATGCATGTACATCTCTTTTCCTTCCAGCAGGGCACACTGTTGATACATTTTAACAAAAGTAAGCCTCACAAATACATTTCCAGCACTAGCATCTCTAGAAATCAGTTTGATATACAAATGACATATAATTATTTACAAAATTTCAGCTAGCTGTGCTGGCAAATGTTACAAATCCACTGCCCTATTTTCTTGCCATGGCTGGCAGTGCCTCCTATCATCACATATGCTACAGAAATATGGGCAGTAAGGGCAGAGCATATGAGGAAGCTGGAGATGATGGGAATGAAGTGCATGAGATGGGTGGTAGGATGCACACTGTGGGACAGATAAAGAAATTAAGACATATGAGCAGAAGCCAAAGTAGCTCCAATTGCAGAAAAGGTCAAAGAGGAAAGATTATGGTGGTTTGGGCATATGTGCAGAAAATCAGTAGACAATCTGGTGAAGAAGATTTGAGACAGATAAGAAGAAGGCAAGAGGAAAGAAGGGCATCCAGCAAAGCGGTAGATAGATTGTGTGAGAAAAGACTTGTGACAGTCAGGCATGAGTGTCAAAGAAGTCAGAAGAGTGACATTGAGTAGAGAGAGATGGCGACAGTTGACATGACAGCCTGACCTCATGTAGAAAATGGGGAAAAATGGAGTTGATGATGATGATGATGAGTTACACTATGTAAACTACAGTATTAAACTGTTAAGGGAAAGCCAGAACCAATATGCCATATATATTTCTGAAGCCATCAAGAGAACTGCAGATCTCTATAGTTAGCTTAATAGCAGAAACTGATGGAATTGGAGGAGAATGAAAGCTGACATACAAGCCTGTAGTGCAGGTAGAAGCCATGCTATAAAACCCACAAAAGCAAGAGATAATGGCAGTATTTTAGACCTACCTGGCAGAACAAACTTGATTGACACTGTACTAATACCATTCCATGAGAAAGAATAAAAAAAAAAAAAAAAAAAAAAAAAAAAAAAACTGAAGCACACCCATAATGTTAGTTCCAAAGCCATCTGGAACAATCAGGCTCTGTAATGATTTTGGGAAGTTGTACAGCATTTCAAAATTGGAGAGCTAGTAAAAGCCTAGTGTAACTGAATTAAAAGAAAGTTACGGAAAGCAAGATTCTTAAACATATTAGATCTGACAAAGGAGCACTAGCAAAGCTGTGCAACAGCTGCAAATAGGGCAAATACAGCCTTTTTAACTCCAGGGGGTATATTTTAGTCAATCTTGTGTGCTACATGGTTCCCCTCTTCAACCATTCAAAGACTAATGGATAGAATTCTAAAGCCCATGTCAAATATGCTGGCATCTACCTAGAAAATGTCATCATACTTCCATCTAGCTAAGGTACAGGTTGTATTAGACTCTCTGAGACAAGTTAAGTTGACATTCACTCTTTCCAAGATCAAGGCAAGGCATAACGCAGGTGAAATATTTAGGATATGTAAAAGGAAGGGTAATTGTCAGTTCCCAAAAAGAAAAGCTATAAGCAGCAAAAATTTGGTCTACTTCAGGCAATGAGAAGCAAGTAAAGGTATGGGGCCCATGCCATGCCATGTAAGATGTGTGCAAGTCACACCTGCCTCTGTTGCGGGTAAGTGTGCACATTTGATGGCCAAACGTCTTGGACAGCAGACCATTTCTTGGTGTGACATTGGGGATGTGTACTTGCTGAAAGGTGCATTTCCATGACAAATGCATGCAGTCAGTACCTCAACAGCTGCTTCCACTATATTTTATCTGGAGTGTGTGCACACATATGCTTCCAGTGTTTATGAAGGTATGTATTCCCCATATTTGCTGCCCTAACCTACGATTCCGTATTACACACTCTTTGCTCATGTTGGGACCACATTGCAGGTTTTAAGGCTTGTGGACCGCTGTATTATGACATACTGTACTGTAGATCTGTAACTGTTGCCATTGTAATACTGGTATATACACTGGTGTAGCACTGTATAAGGGTGATGTTTCACACCTGTCCCTACTGAAGGCCATTTGTCCCACCATTATGTTCATCCCTGTGGATACATTTTGCAATGACAGGATGTTAGTTATATTGCAGGTCTCTGACATACCCTTCAGATACACCATCATGGTCACCACCGTGATGCAGTGCAGTTAACAGCAACAATACGTGAACATGTATGGCATGCATTATGGGTAGGTGTGTTAGATGTGTTAGATGTGTCCATTACATGACTGGTGTATTGGCAAGCATAAACATAAACCATACTCACCAGCTACAGGCTGCTGCCTTGGTGGTATACCAGAGGGACGTACATAAGAGTGTGACAGATGTGATGTCAGTAGCCACAGCTGTGGCATTGGTACATGGTGAGTGCAGTATTACAGTACATCAACAGTACACGTCCACAATACTACAGCTTATGCACATCTGTTAATTACTACTACAGAGCAACAGACGATATATATGTCATCTCACATATGCATGATCTACCTGTACAGATGTGGATGGATATGCAACAGTGGTCTACTAATGTGCCCTGCGGCCTTACCGGCACGATCCTCGGCCGGTGTGTGGGTAGCACCCACCTCCACTATGGTCTCCACCAGTTGTTGCGTGTGTGGGAGGGCAGGTGCCACGAGGCCAGCGAGGAGCTCCTCAACACATGTCAGGGGGGGAATGGATGGCATGACCCCCCCTGTTGTGAGATGATCCCCCCAGAATTGCAGCAACATGCTGGCGGGCATTGCAAAGCAGGTGGCTGCAATGATGCCGGACCTGCTCATAACTGCAGTTATGCGGGCTGGCATCATTGACCCTGTGGACTAGATCGTTCCACAGGGTGATCTGCTCCTGCTGCTCATGGGCAGTCCTTCCAAACAGCACCTGGTAGTGCTGTACCAGGTGGTTGATGATAACCTCATTTTTGTCTGCTGAATACACAGGTAATTTGCTATGTGACATGTTGCCTGAAACACATAAAGATGGAAACAGGTCAGAGCAACTCAAACAGCAAGGTTACCATACTTCTTAATACACATCTCTGTCTCCCCCCACCATATCTGCGACAACAAACTGTTCACACAACTCAGTAGGTATGGCTACGGCTTACCTACCATTGGGACATATATCGTATTGTACCATGCTTTGTGCTATGTGTTTGTAGCCATGTTTCCTGTGGGGACACTATCATTGCTGGCCTGTTACGGACAATGTCACCTGCATGCCATTGTAAGGGCCACTATGGTTCCATATATGCATATGGTCTGTTTGCTATGTGATTGCTGCACATCTATCGTTATGTGTTTTTGGGGATATCTATGCATGCTGTTGGACATGATCCGGGATTGTGTGGACTATTACCACCCACATATGTTCTATAACAGTAACACAATAGCATGTTTAGGGAACAGTTGCCAGCAGAACCACCTCTCCCACCTCATCTGGCCATGTTACCAGGCCATCTCACGTGTGGGACCCACCTTGGGGCCTCCTCATCTACTGGTCCTGCACCTTCAGGTGGGACCACCTCAGGAGATGCCCCCCCCCCCCCGGGGCACACACAGACATGATCCTGTCACCCGAGGTAAGGTCTAGGGTCTGTTGCTTAGGGAGCTCCACAGAGACTTGAGGGATGTGCTACAGCACCTTGAGGCCCTCAGTACACAATCACAGGGTCTACATGCTCCTCCTGCTTAGGCTCCAGCCCAGGCACCTTCAGGGCCATGAAGCTGCTGTTGTGACTGGTAATGGCTGGGGGCCTTGTTCTCATTGTTTCCATATGGGGGCTCATGGGGTTTCCACATTGTAGACAACACCCACCATGCAGGGTGTTAACCCATCACGTGCCATATACCACCCCTGTAGGCTGTCCTCGCTATCTACCAATCCCAACCCACATCCACAATTATACCTGCTATCCTTCCCCAAATTCCCATTCTCACCTTCAAAGACAAGGGCAATGTGGTCCCAACAAGGGGTTCACATGTCACATAACTGTCCATATTGCACACACTTAATGCTGTATGTATATATATATATATATATATATATATATATATATATATATATATATATATATATATGTGTGTGTGTGTGTGTGTGTGTGTGTGTGTGTGTGTTTGTGTGTGTGTATTGATATGTGTGATGTTCAGCAAATAAATGAACCAACAGTGCCAAGCAAAGCCAAAACAAAAAAACAGGCATCTGGAAGGAACACAAACCCAAAAGATCGTAAATACGTTTATTCAGTCAGAGGCTTCATACACATTAACGCTCCAAGTATCATACGCTTTCATCATGAAATGACTTCATCAGATAAAAAGCCATAGAAAAGTTAATACTTAAATAGCATACTCAATTAAATTTATCCTATCACAATGCATGTAAAATTAAAAATTCCTAAAACAATTAATATTTAAAAACACATGAACATAGAGATGCTGACCTGCTTTACTAACACTTGAACATAAATAAAAACATACACCTGTATTATACAATATAATATAACTATAAAAACAAATATATAAAATATGTATAAAACCATACTTAAAAATATAAATAAATATATAAAATTGATGCATAAGAAATTTGATGTGCAAATTTATTAACAAGTATATATATGTATGTATGCTTAATACAAGTGTTTTTTTTTTAAAAGGGAAAAACTGGAATTATAGTTTTGCTGCTCTCAGTTTTAATAATGGAGCAATGGAAATAGTGTCATTCATCCCCGGGAATTTATTTGCCTCCAATACTACTTGCCAGAAAAGTTCCCTACACTCAATATATAATTCCCAAGGTCCCCCTCTCACATCTTTTGTCACTATTTCCAAAATAAAAAAGGAAAAAGATGCCTAAGTGCAACCTATACTGTGCCTATATAGGGCATTACTATTATTATGTTTTTTCGTTTCGTATAGATGTTCATATATTCTTTTGCGTAGTTTTCTCTCGGTTTTCCCTACATAGAAACTTGTGCATCCTTTACAAACAACTAAATAAACTACCCCACTAGTATCACATGTGGCATAACCTTTGCACTTGAGTTTTTTATTTCTGGCTGCCAAGAACAAACTCTCTCCTTGTATAAAAGGGCATTGCGAACAATGCCCACATTTGTAAGTTCCTTGTTTACTATGTCCAAATGGATAAACATTACAATCTTTTTTTTTCTATAATATTTTTAATATTGGAACCTTTCTTAAACACACATTTAAAGGGGGTATCAAAAATCTTTAAATCAGAAATAGCAGCAAACCTATTCCATTCTTTTTCAACTGTTTGCAAAATTGCACCCGCATCACCACTAAAATTACTGATGAAAACACGTTCAAAGTTTGTGGAATTTTCAATATTAACATTTACATTAGTATTCTTCTTGTTACTCTGTCCCAATATCGGTGCAAATCTATTGTTCCTGCCTATAGTTACTTCAGTTTGTATTTGATTTAATAGGTCAAGAGTATATCCTCTTTCAATAAACATCTGTTATAATAATTTACATTCAGCTTTAAAATCTTCTTGTTCAGAGCACATCCTACTCTCCCCCTCACGAACTGTCCTTTCACCAGACTTCTTTTTTGGTTGTGAGGGTGTGAACTGGTATAATATAGGTAGGAATTAGAGTAAGTTTCCTTTCTGTATACTGTGGATTTAAATTTTCCATTATATTTGTAAATTGTTATATCCAAATAATTCATGTAATCATGCTGGATGTTATAAGTGAACTTCAAAAATTCCGTCGTACCAGAGATGTAGTTATAAAACTCTAAAAATTTCTCCTCAGAGTCATTCCATATCAAAAAAATATCATCCAAATAACGCTTATATAATCTCCAGCATTTAACATATTTAGAATTAAAAATATATTTATTTTCCCAAACAGACAGGATAATATTAGCATATGCCACACCTTTTACTTGCTTAAAAAATTCACCTTCAAAGTGAATAAAACTGTTATTAAGCACCAATTCAATAAGACTTGAACATACATAGAAGTCATTATTGGAAAAAAAAATCCATCAGAAGACACCATAGCTTCTTCTAACCAAAGTATTCCTAATTCATGGGGAATAAAAGAAAACAAATCTACTGCATCTATTGTAATAAATATAGCCCTTTCATAGTACAATTCAGATTTAATTTGTCTTAATAAGTCCCAGGAATCTTTTAATGTATCCAAGCATCCTAAAGACAAAGATTTTAATTTTACATCCAAGAACCTGGCCAGTGGTGCTGTAACAGACCCCTCTGCAGCCGCTATAAGTCTCAACGGTGGGTCCTGCAGGTTCTTATGTACCTTAGGAATGCTGAATATCATAGGAACCTTTGGTCTTTCATTGTGTAGAAATTTAAACAAGTTTAAATCAATAGAACCCTCAAGTAACAGTTCATTTAATACTAAAAATTGTTTTTTGTAAGCTATGTGAATTTCATTTAATGAAACCCTCGTATATTTACTATTATCTTCCAAGGTTTCCATCATCTTAGACTCATAAGTAAATGTATCCATAAAGACAGTACCCCCTCCTTTATCAGGGGCCATAACCCTAATATTACAATTGTTCCTGATATCACTTAACAATTGTTTCTCCTGGTAAGTTATATTAGGATACACCCTGTTGTTGGAAGTAGTCTTTCTAATTTCTGACTCCAACAAATTCTCAAAATATTTTAGCTGGGGGTGTAATGGTGGATTGTATATACTTTTTCTACTAAGAGTAGTGGTGTTAAACTGTCCCGTACCATGACTGTTGTATAAAAGCTCTAGATTTTTCTTCCTGATAAACAGTTTCAAATCAATTATCACTTTATCAATATCTTCCTTTTTCGGGGAATAAACTTAAATCCTTTAGAAAAAAGGTTAAAGTGAGTCTCTTCTATGTCAACACCACTATAATTAAAAATGTTGTAACCATTAAGGGTGTATTTCACCCCATCCTGTACAATATTAGATGTGTCAGTGGGAATAGCTATCTCCTGTCATTCCTGAAATTTCCACCTCCCCTTGTTGGATAATGTTGTTGGTATTGCACCTGTCCTTTCTTCATTAACCTCTCCGATCTCCAGAGAGGGGGATATTCTAAAGGGTCATCAATACTATTGTTAAAACCCTCCCTATAATCCACTTCATCATGTATGTTAATGTTGTTATTGCCAGCAGGATGATACATTTCAGACCTGCCCTTTATAAATTGTTTGGTAGTTTTTGGTTTGGGATATGCTCGATGTTCCTTATATTCTATAATATCACGCTCTATCTTATTGATTTTCCTCTGTAAAATATCTCTACATTTCTTATCAATGCTTTCTAACATTAAATGATACTTGTTTTTTTTCACAATCCACAGTAAAAAGTAAATCATTAATAACCTTGGAGTTCACTGATTCTATTTCTTTCATTAATTCATCAATAATCTCTTCATTGTGTTTAATCAACACTCGCATAACATTAAAACCACTACGCTCAAATATTAATAACAAGTTATTATGTTCATCAGTCCCTTCCTTAATCCCATTAGGGAATTTTCAAAATCTAAGTCTCTTAGGGACAATTTCCTTTTTAATACACTCTTTTAAATAAGTATTGTCAAGCTGTAATGATTTACATCTAAGTAACATATGCTCCAAATTGTTAACACTCTCTTTGTATGTAGTGTTTACAATGTCACTAGCAGTTTCCTTCACACAATCATGAAATAAAAATTGTGCAGAAAGTAAACCTTTTAAGTCCAGTTGGTTCTGTTGTAACAGACCAGCATTTCTGTCATGAATTCCCGATGTGTTGGCAGAATTACATCTGTTCTCAAATGTAGAATATTCCTCGTCTCCCAATATACGAGGAAAGGCATTAAAACTAGAAGTTCCATTGTTATTGAGGGTCCCTCATAGCACCTCCTCCTTGTGGACTAACTTCCTGCCTTCTAAAAACATGTCCTTTCTGGTTACAAGGCAAGGAAGATGAAGAAATAACCATTGCCCTAGACTGGCAAACCGGTGTTAAAACCTCTATGAGCTGAGTTAGTTGACCAATCAGTTTGCCGATTGCACTGGTTTCCCCACTTCTGTCCTGGTCAACTAGACTAGATCCTGGTGCTCCCTCTGGATCCATAGTAAAGACAAATCACCAAAGAAATGAACCAACAGTGCTAAGCAAAGCCAAAACACAAAAACAGGCACCTGGAAGGAACATGAACCCAAAAGATCGTAAATACATTTATTCAGTCACAGAGGCTTCATACACATTAACGCTCCAAGTATCACTTCACACATAGATAGCATGCAGCACTGTGATGCAAATATAGGGGACATGTATTTATATGCATGTGTGTGTGTGCGTGTGTGTGTGTGTGTGTGTGTGTGTGTGTGTGTGTGTGTGCGTGTGTGTGCATATTTGTATATATGTAGACACACACACACACACACATATATATATATATATGTATATATATATATATACATGTGTGTGTGTGTGTAGATATATATTATATTGTATATATATATATATATATATATATATATATATATATATATATATATATATATATATATATATATATATATATATATATATATATATATATATATATATATATATATATATATATATATATATATATATATATATATATATATATATATATGGGGTACATTCAGATATCAGGTCCACAATCTCTAACTCTCCTTCCTGCACAGCTGCACTGTTCTGCCTTGCTACAACACAGACAGGTGCCACATATGGACACAGCCTAACATTAGGGGGTATATATAGGGACAGATTGCAGGTAAGCATATTACACACCTATGGCATTTCAGTATGCTACATTACACTTTAACTTGAGTGTCTTGCAAGTAGTGGGCTCTGGAACCCACATGTCCATAATTATGTCATTACTTCCACCACCAGCTATTAGCCAAAGTAATATACATGTTTTCCATTACACAGCCCACACTATGATGGCTTACATCCTGTCAGTCAGTGCTGCTCTGCACAGTTGACGGGTATGGCCCACTACCCACAGGGACAGATTTTATTGTCCGTAGCAGTTGTTCAGCTGAACATCATTACAACAACAACACCTGATGACACATAAAAATGATTCCACATCATCTATCCCATTATTATGGACCAAGTACTACAGTCATTTACATGCATATATACTTCACATACCTGTTGTCGGAATGATGTCTGTTATGGATAGTTTGCTTGTATGCTTTTTTTTTTCCTTTGCCTTGGCCTTCAGCCTGCTTTCTTTCTTTCTTAGTTTGTTTGTTTCACTCAGTCTCTCTCTCTCACTCTTTCCAGTAAATGTATTGAGCTGCTTTGAATAGATTGCATCACGCATTTTGTAGATGATGCACATCATCACGTGATGGCCTCTGCACCAGTCAGTGTCCTTGTCTTGCTATCTGCATGCAGCATGCTGTGTAGTTCTTCCAATTACCACTGTCATGGCAACCCAGTACTATAAATCCCTACATCAGATGGGCATTGTCCCTTTACCTTTCATGTATGGTAGACATCCTTCCTGTATGTGAGCAGCAGTGTTACAGACAGCAGATACCAATACCTCTTACAAGAGGACTTGCAGAGTCAGGCCAACTACATATTTGTATAAGGTTCCAGAACTACAGACAGAGTGTGAATAGTGTTGTTATATGCATTGCATAGCACCAGTGTTACATGCTTTGTATGTACATATTAGTTTAACACGGAATGCAGTCTGTCTGCATGCTCTCAACTGTGGGCCTATCCACATGATGGCCAGAGGTGTGCCTGTTATGTTTTGTCAGTCCACCACACAGGTCTTGTGTCAGATATATCACTGGCTGTGTGTGTGTTGAGTGCTATCAGTACATGGCTACATCCATTTGCATTTCTGACTTCATATTCCTGATTAAGGGTATGTTGCAGACTATCCTGTAACACCAGCAACTTGCTCAGTGTATGACAACACTATTTCACATATGGGCCTGTGTTCCAGCCTCTGTCCTCCACCCACATACCAGGCTTTGTCCATATGACATGTGGTCAGGGGTTGTTATGTAGTGGCCTGTGATTATGTCATGCTGCCATTCCTGCCATCATTCCAGTGCTGTTGTGGCCTCTGCACATATTGTGGGGTTGGGTCCATATATATGTGGGCTTCATCTGCTCAAAAATGTGTGCCCTTCTGCAGTCCAGAGGTCAGTGTATGTAACAGTGTTATATGGCCTTGTAAGTCAGTCTATGGGGGGGATATGCACCAAAAATAACCTAGGCTGTTACAACATGTGAGGGATATCAGGAGTAAGCTGCCTTAAGGTATATGGATGCACATTACCATACATTACACCTTGGTAAAATTGCTGGCCTACTGCTTACTGCCATACAGACTGTTCTGTTTGTCAGTGTGATTGTGATGGTTTCAGTTATGTATTGTTATGTAACAGATACACCCCATTGTGTCAGCCTAAGTCTTTTCCCCCTAGGGATTTTGTACAGAGTGTAGTTAGAGGCTGCTGGACTATACATCTGCATTACTTACTGTTGATTGATTGTTATCCTGTGGCCCAGTCTGTCTTTACTGTTGTACTACTTGCAGGCCTTGGCCTGGACAGCAACATAGCTTATACTTTCAGATTACTGTATTAAATGATCTACTTGAGAGTTGAATTAATCTGTTTGTATGCATTTCAAAGTATAAACATCTATATGACATGGCATATACAACTGTGGTAGTACACAAATAAAAATTTCCTATGTATGCAAACCTGTGTGTGGTGTCATATCCTTTGACTTCTCTGTGGGTATATGTTTCAGGCAACAATTGTCTTTTGTATGGGTGACTCATACACTGTCCATTTGATAAGGTGGCAACTGTAGGAATACTGGCTGGTCAGTATGGTGTGCACCCTCTAAATATGAAACGTATACATATCTCTGTGTGTGTATGTGTAGTTACACACACACACACACACATATATATATATATATATATATATATATATATATATATATATGTGTGTGTGTGTGTGTGTATCTGCATATATGTGTGTGTGTGTATATGTATCTTTGGAATGTTTATTGCTTCCACATTGTACATTCCCTATGGTAGCCAGAGTGTACTGCATGATATGTTATTGATGTCATCCTGACATCATGCAGGTGGGATAGATTACTGTTAACATATTGTGCCCATGTTGTGTTGGGTCCTGCATATGGGACTTGCAACAGTTTGTACTGTATTGCAGGGCAGATCTATTCTGCTGTGGGGGAGGGGGTGATATCAATACTTACAGGATGTATTTAGCTTGGGCCCCCTCACCCCCATTAACGGTGCCTTTGGTCATATATGTATTTGTTATGTTCTCTTTTATATCTATCGATATATATCTGTATATACATAAATATATATATATATATATATATATATATATATATATATATATATATATACATAGATATAAATGTATATACACACACACACACTCACACATACATCTACATGTATAAATACATTTCCTGTACTGATGAATGACTGTGCTGGATGATATGTTTGTAAAAACATCAGGATTATGTATGCCTGACATGGCTAAGTGATAAATCTCTTTGGCTATGTTGTGCAGGATCCTGGGTTTGACCCTTGCAGAGGCTGTTTATTTTGTTGCTGGGCAAAACAAGGCCCATTGGATACAGAGTGATTAAGGCACTTTTAAGCGGTTGTAAGCAGGTTTGCATGGGTTTGCACAGAGGTAAGCACTGCTAACTTCCGGTTATGGTTTCTTATATTGATTTAGGTTCTCAGTTGCTTAACATGTGTAGGCATTGCTTACCCCCGCACAAACAAGCTTAAACCCACTTACTGCTGCTTAAAATTGCTTACTCCCACTTACCCTCAAGTTGATTTCTTTAAAAGAAATGAAAAAGGGTTGATAAGAAAGTGGTAAAAAAGGGGCACAAAGAGGAAAAGACAGTAGGGAAAATAGCTAGGGATGTGCATAACAGATGTAGGGAAGGTCCATAGCTGCCCATTTGTTCTACAGCAACAGCTGTGCATGTACACCGAATTTGGAGATAGATTTGAACACTCAAACCCCTGAGAGAGGGGTGAGGACAACAATAATATGCTGTGACGCCAGTTAGACCAGATTACATGTGTCCAGTGCACACATGTGTGAAATGGACAGCTATGTATGGGGCGAGATATTTTTTTTGGGAACAGATTGCCCTTTTTTTTTTCAGGTGAGAGTGGGATGTTGGGGAGGGATAGTAGGTATATTTGGGGAGGTAGGTTGGGTAGGATTACAGACAAGACTGATAGGACAGCATGCACGGGAGGTTTATGACACATGTGGGGGGTAAACACCTTGATGGTGAGAGGTGTTTAGAAATCAGAAGCCCATGAGCCCCCTAGTGGATATAGTAGGACTGAGGTCCCCACCCATGGACAGTCACCACTGCACCTTCACAGCCCCGAAGGTGGCTGTGTTGAGAGCTGAGTAGGAAGGCCAGGCCAACCCTCTAATTGCGACACTCGGCCCTCAAGCTGGCGTAGCAGATCTCCAAACTCCCAGCAGAGCTCACTACACACCATGCCCCAGACCTAGCAATGGGTGAATGTGTCCTGTCCACTCCCAATCCAGGGGGGGCGAGCCCCATCCCCAAAGGTGGTGCAGGACCAGCGGACGAAGACATCCCGGGGTGGGCCCCAGACGTGCTGTTGCCTGGTGCCATGGCCAGCTGAAGTGGGACAGTTGGGTTTGCTGGGCCGGCCTTCCCAAGCATGTTATGGTGTTTAAATTTACAACATATGTGGGTTAGTAATAGTCAACACATTCCAGGATTAGGTATAACAGCATGCATAGATATTCCCATTAACCCGAAACACCAGATATGGAACAGTTGCATAGCAAACAGAACACATGCATATATGGAACCACAGTGGCGATCACAACAGCATGCAGGTACATTGATGGCAGCATGCCACAAATGTGGGAGTATTTCAACATGGCACATGCACAGGAAGAAATTTAAGTATTTAACAAACAATAGGACATATGTCCCAAAAATAGATTTAATGGAGCACATAGCGACTGAGTTGTGTATTTAGTTTATTGGTGCAGATATGGTGGGGGGAGAGAAATGTGTCATTTAACAGCTAGTATATTCCTGTAATTCTCATCACTTTCATAGTCAGTGCTGTGATCTTACCTTATAAGTTTTAGTATACTACCCTATGGCCTTACTTTGGACAGTGGTATGGATATAGAAAAATATATACATGAACTGAGTTTTACCTGCAGTATACACCTCTTACCCGGTATACCTGTGGAGGTATTGTTTGCTAACATTTGCTAACACTACCTAACTGTTTCTACACATATTCCCAGATTCCAGGTTGATGTTATGCACATATCTGTCCATCTCTTATTGCACACACTCTGGGTGTGTCTTGACCACATGCAGATGAACCGGAACATATTTTGACTATTGCCCTCTTAAACCTTAGGTGATTTGTACAATGACAGGTTTGTTTTCATTGACATTTTCCAAATATGTACAGGCCTGACCATCAGTTATATGACATGAAATGCTGCCTACATGTTAGAGATTAGCACACTGATATGCCAGGGGGACAGGGTAGCAGCCGGCAGATATGTGCCAATTTACTGGACATTCTGCACAATTCTGTACACTTGTGGGGTATGATTCTGCATACAGCTTACTACCACTTCCAGGATTCAAACCATGGCTGTGTCTGCTAAAAATAAAACAATGTCCATCACAGTTGAGTGTGCTATATAGATATTGCTGTGTATCTCTTCTCTGATTTCTGTCCATAAGTCTCCTGTGGTTTTATAGTCTGACCTTGTAATTACTGCACTGTTATACAGGATTTCCCAGACAGCTTTATTATGTAGCACAGTGTGGGTCACAGTGATGAGTAATAACTTATTATTCAGAGCAACTGCAGCACTAACAATGCCATACAATACCAGAGTAAACAGTACCAATACAGGATATCAATATTTTATTTCTAGGCATAGTTTTTGTATTGTACAGACCTGTGCGGACAATGTTTGTTAGCACTACCTGAATGTTACAACACATATTACCGGATTCCACATTAGCATTATGCACATACTTCTCACTCTGTTACTGCACATACTCTGGTCACAGCTTGACAACATGGGGGTAGAGATAGGACATACTTGGCTTATTACTCTCATAACATTTTGGGGAGTTGCTAGAGTGACAGGTTTGTTCTTATAGATGTCTGACAATCAGTTGTATTTCTTATTTGCTGCCTAAATACTTGGGATCATCCCACTGATTTGCCAGGGGGACAGGGTGACATGCAACAGATATGGGCAAATTTACTGGACATTTTAGACATATCTGTACAGTTGTGGGGTATGATTCTGCATACAGCCTACTATCACTCCCAGGATTCGAACCATGGTTGTGTGTGCTAAAAACACAACAATTCATGTCTCAGTTGAGTGTGCTTTTTGGATTATGTTGTCTGTCTTTTCACTGTTTTTCTAAGTCTCTCACAGGTGTACTATATGACCTCTTGTGATTACAACAGTCATATACAGACATTCCTACAGATTTTATTTATGTAGCACAGTGTGGATAACAGTGCTTAATACAACAGTATTTTTAAGGGATTGCAACTCCACATTACCATATGATATCAGACTCAAAACATGCAGTCCAGCAGTTAGACCTTTATTGTCCGGCTATTATGCTTTTATTTACATACAACCTATATGAGACTCTTCCTGTCATATTCTCTGGTGTATGCAGTACATACCTTAAACAATACAGGTTTCATACAGGGGCAATTAACTTATTACTACTTCTAAATTTATTTCCTATGACAGTACATGCAAGACTATTGCTAACCTGCCTTATGTCACAACCACTGCAATCTACAGGCATGGGCTTCCTGGTTCGTAGCCCGCTCATCCACCACTGTGAAAGACATAAGAGGAATATTTAGTCATACCTATCCATAATATACATGAGTTGGCAATTATTAAACAGGTAGTGGACTGATACTTACACATGGCTGGGGCATCCCCCATCCTCCTAGCCTCTTGGATCTACTGATCCAAGAGATCCCCCTTTCTCCGCTTTAGGTCAGCATAGTGATGCTTGACCTGCTCACCAGTTTGGGATATGCCAGTGGCAATGATGAGGTCACGGGCGAGATGGTCCCAGGCTTCTGCTTTGTATTGGGAACCCTGGTATTGGCCCTGCAGCAGTCTCTGGTCATGGTCTTTCACAAGGTGTCCTGCCATGACTCTGGACTCCTGGATGCCCCAGCTCTGTGCTCGAAGGCACACACCCTCTCCCATAACAGTCATAGTGTCTACAGGAGGAAGCTGCAACCAATTATGAGATGCATTTCCGCTTGTTGGGTTTAAATAGGGCTGATTTCCCACACTGTGCCATGATTGGATGGTTTTGAAAATGCTAGGCTATGAGCAAACCTGCTTACCTAAGATTGGCATTGCTTAAAAGGGTATACCAATAGGCAAACTGAATTAGCTGACCTACACATTGCTTACACCTAGTAAGCTGGGCTGTGCAATGCTTAACATTGCTTAATTTTTAATTTGCACACTATTTGCTTTTTGGCATTGATTTATTATTCATTACATATTATATATGTGTTTGGTATCCATGATTCATGTGTACGTACACTATATGGGGTCCTTGTGTTTATTAGGGGATTTCAACACCTTATTACAATGACACCTCACATCTGGGTTTAATGCAGTACTCCAGTTTAACATATTTATGTTATGTACTAGGTTATACAACATAAAACTGTATATAGATTCCTTTCACATGTTCAGTTTGATTTTCCTATAGTGAGGATCTGTTTGGTGATACCTCAACCTTATGTACTGTTGTGATGGCTTAGTGGTTAACTACTGTGACAACAGTGTACAGGATCCTAGGTTCAAGTTCTGCAAAGGCTGTTTATTTTCTTTCTGGTCAGAACAGCGGCTGTTGCATACAGAGTGATTAAGCCACTTTTAAGCAATTGTTAGCGGGTTTGCATGATGGTAAGCAATGCTAACCTCTGGTTAAATATGCTTACAGAGTTAGCTTCAATATTGCTTAAGCTGTGTGCGCATTGCTTACTCCCATGCAAACGGGCTTAAACCCGCTTACTACTGCTTAAATATGCTTATTCCTGCTTATTAGTGCTGCTAACCCCCATGGTAATTTAGAGTGTAATGTAAAATGGTTCTTAGGAAGGTGGTAGATTTGGAAACTCTATGGATTTATCATTCATTACACATTGTACCTTTGATTTGTATCCCTGATTCATGTGTACATATACTGTATGGGGCACTTGTGATTATCTGTGCATTTTCCAACATTATGACAATGACACCTCATATCTGCATTTAATGCGGTACTCCAGTTCACAAATATATGTTATTTAATAGGTTATGCAACATAAAATATTGTTCGTAAAGTGATTTGACATGGAAAATGGAATATACTGGAGTGAGACTCGAACCAGTAATAACTGCTCTTAAGGCAAATTCTCTGCACACTACACTAGTGCAGTACTACTTCATTTGAATATATCTTGATTTGTATCCTCTTGTGCTATTTAAGCTGCCATACACATAAGTAAGCAATGGGCAAACCTGCGCACCTACAGTTAAATATTATCTGTTTGATTTAAAAAAAAAAAGCTTGTTTATATTTTATATATTAACTATTGCTCTTATAAACCTGGGGGGGGGTGTTGCTGGGGGTATGAGAACACCTATGAGTGGTCTCGCTCATTCTTATTGCTAACCTGCTGTTCTTGCTTGCAGGGGCGTGTATATTCTGAGAACTCTGCTTTCAGACATGCTCCCAGCATTCGTACATGCTCCGTGTCCATTTAGGCATATCTGTTTAGGAGCTCAGGCAGCGTGCCTTCATTAATATGCCTGGCGCGTTGCCGTCCTGCTCCTACATGACTGCTTCCGTGCAGGACTAAGCTTGTCCTGCATGGAAGTATAGTGAATCCGGAGGTCTGTCTTGTCTATTGCTTTGGGTGTCAAATGCTCATTTGTAGTCTGTAGCTTCAAGATGTAGAGAGCTTCAGGAAGTCCTAATTAAAAATGGCTGCTCCTTATTTACATACAGCAAGCCACCTTTTTATTCCATGTCTACGTTCTGTGGCTAGAAATTAGAATGGTGTTTGAAAATAGTGTTCCACATTTGATCAGGGTTTTCCTCCAGTACTCCCAGTTAAGTAACTGTGTGGCTGTTTTAACCAAATAAATACCCTTTAGAACCTAAAGTAATTGTTCAAGTAATTTACTTGCAGTGCAGAAAAAGTCTATTTTCATATGGCATTCCTGGTGTTTTAATTTATCATTTCTTTGCTGCTGGATTTATAGGAGAATTTAGGATCACTATATTAGTAGTTTTGCACAATGAAAAAGTAGAGTGATATATGATATGTGGTAGATGTTACACTTTGTACAAAGCATTATTTAAAATAGTTAAAATGTCTAAAAAAATCTAAACTGTTATTCAACCACATCTCCTGTATACAAATATAAAAAAATAAAGGGGTAAATATAAAACTTGTATGTCATTGTCTTTACATCGGAGTGCCCCTTTTGGTTTTTTTTTTTTAATTTTGTTTATATTGCCATTCTATGTTATTATTATTATTATCATCGGAAATGCATCTTACTACAATATATACAGGACTGCAAATATACTTGAGGTACTTTGTCAGCATTTTTATTTTACTTTAATCACACTACATTTCTTATCTATTTCTCCAGGTTCATATAAGTACTACACAATTAATCTGTACACTATTTCAAGCACAACCAGAAAACCCTATTCAAAATTTCCTTCTAGCCACAAGGAGGGCAAGAAAAGATAGGCCAGGACAGCATTTGAGGCTGCCCATCCAGTTATCTAGGTTTATTTTGAAGGTGGCAAAGGTGCTACAGTCTCTTCTGATAATGAAGAGTTTTGAGGCTTCTTATATTTTTTATTTCCATTTTATTTATTTATTTAACATTTGTTTACCATGAAAGTCTGACTGGGACAGAACCCATTTTTAGTGGAGGCCCGGGGAGAAATGCTCCAGACTTAGTTATGAATCTCTGAGGTCTCTCAAATTATGTGATATATTTAAATAAGTACATGCCAAAAGGTGCATTATGTTCAGTAATAAGGTTTGATAAGATATGAGTAAAGGGGAATAAAGACTTGTTTGGATGTAGTGGAGATACTTTTGGAAATTAGATAAGCCAGGTAAAAGACTTTCTGAACTACCGAGGAGACATGATGGTCAAATGACAAAGAATTATCAACAAGAGTACCCAGATCCCGTACAACAGTGTTTGATTGGAGGGATGCATCTCCTATATGGCAAGTGAAACTGTTTTGTTTACCAAAAAAAACTATGTTACATTTTTTATATTTAATTTGAGACCATTGTACCTGTACCAGTTGTTAACATGTTCTAAGCCATGTTGGTGCAATTGTGAGTCACCCAATTCACAATCATCTGAAAACTTAGTTAACCATAGGCCAGACGTACTGGCCTAAAGGTCTGAGAAATATGTGCCAAATTGGAAAGGGCCCAAAACTGAGTCCCGTTGTACATCAGTTTTGGGCCCCTCTCCTATTTGCTAAATGTGCAAATAAAAAAAGGAAATAGTCTTTCCCTGCTATGTACAATTTGCGTTCTTTTGATTTAGCATGGTTAACCCTTTTGCTTAATTTTACATTATGTAATATTCACTTGTTTTCCCTTATGCTTAAGTTTACATTGCATTATATATCATTTGCTTGTTTGTAGGAAACAACCTGCCCAGCTTGCCATTTAACATTTTACTGCCCTTTCATCTCTCCCTTTCTCCTCACCCCTTCTCACCTTGTCTAAGCCTTCTTGAAAACGCGCATCATCACTACATATTCTTGTACTTCAAAAGAAGTATACCTAAGCCCAAGGTTCTGCAGGCAACTTAGAATTAGGAATCACATGTAAGTCACTTTCAAGATTTTGTCTAAAATTGTTTTTAGCATTGTTTAATTTTTTTGTGACAAGAGTACATGGCTTTCTTTGTTCCTCTTGGCCTTCTGAAAAAATTACATTATGTATGCCATTTTTCAGTACAATATTCCATTTGCTGTATTCTTTTTCATATTTCTCGTATAGTCACAGTTTCACAATTTCTGTTAGAAAAGTTTAATTTTTACAAGTGCATCATTTAAAGATATTAAACATAACCACTTTCCTTAATGTCTTTTTGCATTATATCTGTTTTTGCTTTTTGAGTCTAAATAAAAACTCAGTTATGTGGTCCATAGAATGTCATTTGTTTTCACAAACATTTTAAATCATTTTCTGAGATGTTTAATCTTTGGCAATCCTAACTGACCTATTATGTGCTTGAGACGTTGATGCCAAAAACTAATCTTGACCTCAAATTCTCAAACACATAATAAAAGGTTAGGATTAGAGACCCAATCATAATTCTTTGTAGTGCATAGAGCTTTATCTGCTGCATGTACTACTAGTTACATTAAAAAGATAAAAAAATATATGCTGTATTTTGCCAGCATTCAGACCCATAAAGCACTTAAAGATCCCTATTAGAAAAGCATTGAAACTCAGTCCCTTACATTTACTATGACATTCCACGTCTCTCAACTATCCAGATTTTCATAGAAAGTGCAGATTTTGTCTCATAAGCTTGGCCTGTTCCTCATAAAGATGTGGTTTTTGGACGACTTACTGAGGAATGAAGTCACTAAATAAAGACATATATTTAAGTTTTAGTCTTTGTATCTTTCAGAAAATACAGGTGAACACGCATCCTGTTATCCTAGTAACATTCTAATTTTATAACAGGGAGTCTGGGACACATTACTGATGGACAGCAGGCAGAAACAAATCTTTTATTCCACAGATGTCATTTTCTGGTTAGTACTAACAGAGTTTTACTGTCTAGCTTGAGACCTGACCTTAACAACTTAAGCAGGGGGTACTTTAGTCTCTATTTACTCAAGCGCTTAACTGATTTGTCTTTTCCTGAATATCAGAGCATAATCACTGTGCTCCATGCACTACATTATAATTATTTTTATTATTACTGCTATGTCCGTTCACGTTTAAATGGAAATTTATAGTTGCGTTTATGTAGTGCATGGAGCATCATGAATACACTCCAAATTTGGGGAGGCTTATTAGTGTGAGACCCACTCTTAACAGTGGATAGTGCCTACAGGAAAATACCTCAGGTAGAATTAAGTGCTATTAGAATTTTATTTAGCCAACTGTGGCAAAATGAAGTGTCTAACAGCTTTTTAAAGTTGTTGCTTCAAAAGAGGGGCACTTCCTTTCGGCCTGCTCTTTGTCTGAAGTACTTTACCAACTTTTTAAACACTTTGAAATCTGGTAAAACACTTTACGCCCCAGAACTTATTTTTTCAGTATTTGGCAGTACATGGAGCAGATAAATCTCAATATTTTAATAAGGATTATGACTGTGTCACTGATCATACCCTTTATTGTTTGTTCTTGACACAGATGCCAAGACTCACCTCATGAGTTTTGCTGTCAGCGTGAATTTCTTGGCATCCATGTCTTAAACACAACATATGCTGATTATGATCAGCAGCCCTGATTATAATCCTTTATATCTTAAAAATACTTGCTGCTGTTTAATGTTTTAATTGTAGAGTGTTTAATGCATAACCATTTAAATAAATAAATGTTAGACACAATTCCATGTTAGATAAACTCAAACACTGCATCCTATAACTTTGACTTTTTTCTGATAATAAAAATTTGAAACATTTCCTTAAAACTAAGCTTTATATATGTTTTGAAACATCAGTTCTTCACATTCATCATAGTTTTGACTGACGAGTTTTTATCTCAGTTTTTTAATTTCTTTCTTCTACTCTGATCAAAGAAACATTGTAGATAGTGTTTCTGAAGTAGCTATACTACTCACAGCAACCATTTTGCATAACAGCATACTTTGGATACATTAATTGAATAGACATACTTCAGAAACATACAAGGGTAACACGGATTAACATCTACAAGTCTGTTTTACACACTAAGAAACATTACAGTAGTAACCCTATATATCAGGAAGATGAAATTTGTACAAAATGATTTCAGCAAGCCAAGGAGGGCAGAATGGTGAGATGGCACCTGCATTCATAAGCAACGTTAATCATGAGCAAATGTAACAACCTTAACTCTTACAGACACCCTGTGATACCATCTCTAAGCAATGTGGTAAACAGAACCATCAGTACCTAAATCAATAAATGGATAACATTTCCACCTCAATGAGCACAGCTGTGGCAAAGAATCTCAGCAGAACATCAGTGGAACAGGATTCCTACTCCTACCCCATCAGTTCAGCTGCTGAGTATGTACTCTGGGGGCTTTGCAAGCACTACAACTTCATACCTCACAGAGGTACAAATGTAACTGTATGGGGGCTATACTTTACACTTTGCAAAAGTATCAAGTGGTAGAAAGTAATGGCTATAATGGATATGCAAGAGCCAACGCCACAACATCACCTAGACTCTGCCACAACTTGCTGTGAGGGAAATGTTAGTTTGCTGTTGATTTTTTTGTATTTTGTATTACTTTATTGCCTTCTATTTTGTATATTGTGATTTGTTTTCTTTACACTGTGTTTTACTTGTATTCTGCTTTTAAATGCATATTAAAACTAGGAAAGAGACCACAGCTGTGTCTCTTGTGAGTCACACAGAATTGTTTTCCCCACACTCCAACCCTGGTGGTGTTGTGTTCTTAAACTTAACAGTCTTTCTTGTTGCCCACCTCTTATGTTAATTTGACTGCATATTCCCTTCTCTCTCCCCTTTCATTGGCTGTTGTGAGTAAGCACAAAATTATTATTTTGTGAAATCACTCCCCTTCAACTATTTAAATTTATTTTCCATGCCACTATTTTCCATAGAACCAGAATGCAAACTACCACCCCTTTTCAATTTATCTTGCTCTTTTAAAATTAGTGACTCTCCACATAGACAGCTTAAGTTACCCCTTCCTTCATACCTCAAACTGCAGTGCTTAGGATATTAACACATTTTTCCATCTTACTTTAAAATCTGCAACATCTATTGCCAGACCACCAATTATTGAAGAGCCCACATTCTGCCTCTCAGTAGTCATATTGGGATTAGTGCTTCTGTTTTCTCATGGTGAGAGAAGGAGCAGAGGGACATTATTTCCTGGAGACTACTAACTGCTTCATAGGTGACAGCTTGGAATTTGTGCTTGTATTCTGCTCCTGATGCGAGAAAGAGCAGAGTGCATTGATTCATGATTGTTTCTCTGGTTGGGCAGTGAGTGTCTGTGGTTGATGTTCCTGACTGGTCTAGTTGCTATTCAAGGCATCTACCAGGAAAAGGCTACAACAAGTCTACAGTCCCTTGCATCATCTGGGACAAGACTGTGGATCACTGAACAGACTGTGGTCTGCTTCTCATCTTTGAATTGGTGCTAATGTTTTGCTTCTGGTGAGAGAAGAAGCAAAGGAGTATTGTATCCCAACAGAGTGAAGCTGTGGCGAGAATAGTGGTAGTAGTGGCCAGGCAGTAGCCATTCATGCAACTCCCCTCTTCTGATCATTCTTGACAAGATAATTTTTGTTTTCATTAAGTACTGCTTGATTTGTTTCTAACTTCAGAATATCTGCTTAACTACTTCATCCTTAAATTTTCAGTGTCTACCTATTAGTTTCCCCCCAAGTATTTGGCAGATCCCTGTATAGATACAGACATCTTGAATGACTTTTTCCCTGTAAAAGCACAATTGACATTTCAACAATACCTAGTTGCACACAGAGTTGCAAACTGGATATTCCTGACATTGCTTTATATTCTCACTCCAACTGTGTAGTCATTAAAAAGGGTCTGTTGCCATTGATATGAACTTCCGCACTGTCCCTGTTACCAGCTTGGTGGGTATGGGCATCCTGAGACAATGTAGAAATTGCCTCATGTTTTCTGACAACCAGTTAATTCTGAAACAAAGTGATATGGTATATGAGAGATAGATGCAATGTCACCGAAGGCAATTCTCTCACATAAAAGTACTCCTAATGTCAATAAGCTTGTCAGTAGTCCACATGCTGCACCTATCACACATGATTCAAAGCAGACATATAAACCCACATATGCTGAGGCACTTAAATGCAACCTTCCTAAACCTGAAAGACCTGCTAGATGAAATACACATAACAAATACCTTCAACAGGCCTGAATGCACTTTTTCAAAATAACACCCACATCAACACATTCATCCACATATCACGGAGCCTCTACTTCTAAGCCCGTAAGGCAAGCCGCCACACAATCCAACATTGTGGTCATTTGAGACTCCATTGTGAGGCACACTGATGTGGCTCTCACCAGGCTGAGTAAAGAGAAAGTTATGGTCAGTTGCTTTTCAGAGGCTAGGATCTGCCACATTATGCATGCACTCAGGTCATTGGGCCACAATTTCCAGTTTGACTCAGTCATAGTCCATGTGGGTGTAAATGACCTGGGATGTGCCTCCTTAGACTATATAAATAGAGACATCATGGAGCTCTCAAAATATGTGTCCCAGGCTGGTATGAGCCTAGCACCAAGCAGCATTTTACCTTCTCCAAGGATGATGCCACAATACAAACAAAAGATGATTAACTTTAATAATTGGCTTAGTTTCTGGTGTCACTCTAAGGGGCTGCAATATTTGCCGGCATGAAGGGAATGGTCAACAAACCATGCAGCTTTGGCAGTGATGGTCTGCACCTCTCCTCTAGACTTTCGAATATTAGCTAAAACATTGTCTTCCCCTATAGTGCCTTTTTTAGGCAATGCCAAACTGAAAGTACTTCTGACACAGCAAATCAAAACCAAGAAAATCTAAAGGTATTATTGCTCAATGCCAGCAACCTAAACAAAAAACTCCACTCCCTAGAAGCTGTGTTCACCCTAGAGAATGCTGACATCTGTACGGTCACTGAGACATGGTTCAAAGCTGTGGAGACCACACCAACAGTGCAAGGTTATAATGCCTTCTACACATTTAGACCAGCTAATTCACATGCAGGGACTAAAGGTGGAGGTGTCTCTGTTTACATCAAAAATAAATATACTTCAAGGGTGTTCAAACAGGCCAATGCACTTGAGCTACTTCATGTTCAAAACACTATAAGCAAAATCCAATACCGCTTCCTTGTAGGTTTCCATCTATGAACCAGAAAACCAATATCATGTATTTAAACTTATTGGAAACACTCATCATCCAACCCAGTACCCTATTCATAGGCAACTTTAATTACCCAACTTTTAACTGGGAATCCTATATGACACCAAACATGCAGGCAAACATATTCCTGGATTTTGCAAACCCAAACACCCTGAACCATATTATCAATACCCCAACCAGGGGTGCAACCATGCTACCATACTGTATCTGATCCTCACTAATAAAGGAGTGTGCTGCACCCCCTAATGTAATGTCTTCCCTAGTAAGGTCAGACCACAAAATGATCTCCTTTGAAGTAAAAATAAAATGTGGACCCCCAGTTAACCCTGGAACTTTCTGCTAGTAAGTGATAACCTGCCAAAATATCAAGCTCTTATAAACCCTGAGAACACTGCTGCCTATGCAGAACTGTTCAGAGAAACCCTATACAAACATGTTAATAGCTGCACAAATGCAGCTGTACCCACCAGGAAAAAGTACAGAACAAACTCAAAAAAACAAGCCATCCTAGTGGAATCACAAAATCAATAGGCTGTATAACAGAAGGAATAAAGTCTTGGCAAAAATTAGGAGGTGCAGCACCCAGCAGGATAAAAGCACTCTCATAAAATGAAACAAACAATTCAGAGGACAGATAAAGTCTACCAAAGCCACATTTGAGGTATGTTTGGCTTCCCAGGCCAACTACAACCACAAGACATTCTTTAACTATGTCCATAACCTCAATGGCAATACACAATTGTGTACAGAACTCATTGTAAATGGAGCCACCCATACTGAGCCAAAAGATATAGCAAATCTACTGGCTGACAAATTCAACTGCAACTTTACACCTCTTTCGCCCTCAGCCTTCCCTTAGGAAATACCTTTAAATATAACTCTCCCTGCTATCACTCATGAACAGTCCTTAATACTGTCTCTAAGGCCAAGAACACTGCTTCAATGGGCCCAGATAATATCCCAGGATGCCTTCTAAATAGCATGAAACATGACCTATTGTCCATCTATCCATCCATCCTCAACCCCTTTTTCCCATTTTGCACATGACAACTGCAGTAACAACCATCTTGAGCAAAGGTTTACACTGCTGGGTGGCTAGCCCTGCCCTGGTAGTTTATTTGCACCACCCACCCATGCACACACTCTCACCTATGGCTTATTTAGAGTGTCCAATCCACCTACTGCATGTATTTGGAATGTGGGAGAAAAATGGAGTACCCGGAGGAAACACACGTGACCACAGGGAGGACATGCAGACTCCGCACAGAAGGCAGCCAAGGGGAGAATCAAACTGGAGAGACCTCAAATTCTCTCCCAAACTATCTTGTGTTGTCCTCCTTGAGCCGATGGGGAAATTCTGAATATTTTTTTACTAGGCTTGAAATGGTCTGGAGACCAATAGTCTAGTACATACCTATGAATCTATGAACTAAATGAAGTGAAGAATAAGTGTGGAAAATATTCCTCTCAGAAGGAATCCAGAGAAAGCAACTGGCAGTAGAGCCATACATAGGGTGGAATGAGGGAATAGGCTGCCTGTGGCACAAGCTGTCAGCGGGCAAGACCATCATGATTTCTGAAGCTGTGAGAAAATCGTGGCTTCAGAAATTGATGCCAGTACTGTAGTTGTGGTCATTGCTGAAGCACTCTTGAGTGTGGAAATTGCTTATTACATGTAAGGATCAGCATGCTACAATTGCAGAGCAATTACAGTACAGAGGAGCTTTTTACTTTAAGGCTTTGTAAATACATTTTTAGAGGGGGGGGGGCAACAGTAACTTATTCATTTTCTGAGGAGAATGCAGAAGGTGCCAGATGAACTATTGATGTTTCTGACTATCAGAGACTAGCAATATAAGACTGACTAAAGGTAATGGTTGCCTATTTTAGCTTAACCCACAAGCCCTTATTTTTATTGGTAGAACCTGCGCTATTTGCACATGAATGTAATAAACTGCACTATTTTCATACAGACTGGTGGTCTCAGCTGCAATTCATTGGATTGCATTAGTTTTCAACTACATACGATATGTGTGCCTGAGTGTGTGTGTGTGTGTGTGTGTGTGTGTGTGTGTGTGTGTGTGTGTGTGTGTGTGTATTATACTGTATATAACATATCTATCTATATACAGATAGATATATTGATAGATATGGATTGATAAATAGATAAAATGTGTAGGGTAGTGCAAAATGCTGAACAGCATTTTGTTGACTTGGGATTGATTTAAAAAATTAGATTAAATGCCCCTTTAATGTTATAGTAAACATTGCTGATAAGCTACTTGCATGTTTTGTGATTCAATGAAACAGGCTAGAATTGTTCAACATTTATGCCATATATATATATAGAACCAAAAGGATTAAAAAGTTACACAGACAAACCATTCAATAAAAACTTCAAGAAAAACAAAGACAAGCTAGCATTGTCAATGTATGATACTTTAGAGCTCATGTAATGGAGGCTTATGAAATATATGCAAATAACCCCTTAAGAGCATTAAACAATTTAGCTACATAGCTTCTAAATGTCCACAACTATTTCACTTTTTAAGCCTTGATGGCTATATTCAGGAAAATAAAGCCAAACATGATTTTTATTGACCTCAACAGTACAATATAAGTGCATAAATTGACTATAGTGCAGAAACACAGGGTCTTTAAACCCAGATGATGCCCATAAAGATTAAGGTCCCTGCAAAATATCCCAACTAACATCCAAACCAAAGGGTAAGAAAGTCACACAGACAAACCATTGAGTAACAACTGCAAGAAAAATCCAGCCAAGCTAGCATTTTTCACTGTGTGATACCTTAAACATCTTATAATACAGGCCCATGGGATATATGCAAATGACTCCTTAAGGACATCAACTGTTTCAGCTACATGGCTTCTGAATATCCAAGACTTTTTTACTTTTTAATTCTTTATAGTTACATTGCTTCATTTATTTGATAATGGTTTATGGGAAAATTCTGACTGGGCATAGAACTCATTTTCAGTGGAAGTCTAAGTACAGTAATACGCAATCTGTAATAAAAGACAGAAGTGACAACATTGGAAAATTTGCATAATACAAATGAGGTGTCAGACAAATCAACAATACAATGTTTACATTTATAATTATCTGCAGTTTTCTGTAAATAGCTGGTTAGCATCATTGTGTTTTTAAAACTTTTACAGTTTGAGAGCATGCTTTTTATGTAATGTTTATGAGAAATAAGATGTGCCTTAGTAGTTGAGTCATTATTAAAAAGAGATGGAGGGAATAGTGGACAGTATGGAAGATGTAAAGAGTGAAAGGAAGACGAGAGAAGAGAGTAAGAGTAACAGGAAAATAAAGAGTACTGGATGACCAGAAGAAGAGCAGGAGAAGATATGGAAGAGTTATATATCGGTACACTTCACTTTGTTGAATTGTCATTTCATTGACAGAGTGAAGTTCTTAAAAAAATTCACCAAGAACTCTCATTACCTAGTACTAGGGATGTCAAAAAAGTTAGACTGAATGTGCAAAATTAAGTTAAGTCTGAGTTTGAAATTTTAATGATAATACTTGCAGATATACAAAAAGTTGCAAGATTATGGGTAGGTATGTGTTAGTGTTTTGAATGTGTGATGCTCCAAGTATAAGTGATTGTGTAGTGTTAGAATTAAGGAAAACGTTTCACTGAAGTAAGGTGTAGAGTTAGGGTTAGGACTGCATGCATTAGTAAGGAGGCAATCATCATGTTTAACATTTACACTCCTCAGATCAGCTGACTCCTATAAACTTTTTATTTTTCATTCTGTTTTTGCAGATCAGGCTTCTCAATTTTTATTAACTCCGGGATTCATGAATCTTGCGCCAGGTTGCATGCATAGTATTGGCGATCTAACACCAAATATGGCCACCGAGCGATTCAGGTACAAGCTGTTTCCATGTGCACTACCTGCGTACGCCACAGCTGCGCAGCTCCCGGCGCATGTATGCTAATTACCCCATGCGCAGCAGTGTAGCATGCAAATGAAGGTATATAGCGATTCATGAAGTGGTGCAGGCGTAGCGTAAACATGTAGAAATGTAAATAGAAAAAACAGTTTACATTTTTTCAAACATAAAATCGGAGCCATGACAGCGGACTGAACTCACGTATTATACTGTTAATATATGCCAATAGCTAAATATATAGCCATTGGCATAAAAAATGCACAACACATAAAAAAGAACATTTAATGTCATGGCCACACTAACGCAAAGTAAAATCACAGTGCATCGGTGTGCAAACGGGAGCACAATGAAAATATATTTATAACTGCAATGCAACACATTTCATGAATTCCCCATAATAGTCAATGACATGCATGCTACACCACAACCATGGCGCAAGGGTTGCTAAAGGTCTGTGACAGTGTTCTGCATGGTAACTAGGAATTATTAGTCAGTGCCATGCAAATGAGACAAATAATACTGAATCACAAAATTCCTGCCGGTGTAAGGATGTACCTCACAGCGTAGCGGTACAACACCGAGGTGTGGCCTGGAGATAAAGATGACATCAAGAGAGGGGTACGCCATCTTAGCTGTAAGCACATTGGAGCATTGCTAATCCGGTTTGCCTGTTGCTAAGCAAAGCTGCAGGATAGGGGTGTGGAAGTAGCCATAGCTTTGCTTAGTTGAGAGTACACAAGGTAACCAAAAGTGCATGTGAATGTGGATGAAAACGTGCTCAAAACCCGGTAAACGGCTGTGCGTGGTGCACACCACAGCTGAAACAGGAAGGATATGGGAAGACAATAAGGAAATGCTGCAGCATGGTAATTGGAGTACAAATGAGTAATTAACACCTAGGAACCCACAGTGGGCCATTGACAACAGCTAACAAGGCTGCTAGCAGCTACCTGCAGAACAGGAAAGGGGGAGGTGCCGTACTGCAAAGAAAAGAGAACTGTCACAGCAGAACAAAGCAAACTTGCAGTAGATCAGCTACATAACACATTTCGTTACACAAGCCTGGGTTGGGAAAGTACAAAACAAGAAAGCCAGCAGCTGGATGCATGCCTGACAATGCCAGGGGAATCAGGTTGAAAACTGAAGTAAAGGGCAATAGATGAATCATGGCAGCCAAGCGTAATTCAACACCAAAGGCCTCACAATAGCAGTACCTGCTGTAAAACCCATAATTAAAATACCCTGCAGCTGGAATTGCACATACACACCCAATTACTCCAGCAGCATCCATTGCACAATAGTACAAAGTGTGACAGCACCTCACACACACTTGTGTATTCCTAGACACTCTGCACCATTGGTGTATACAGACGGGGAACTTTTAATATGTACATGTTAGGGGCTGCCATTGCTTTGATTCACCAGAATGTGTTGGAGACTGATGGTGGTGTGGAGGATGATGCTGACAACCATCTCAGGCACCGGAGGAGGAGAAGAGTGTTCAGATCCAGGGTAACCTGCCAGGGGTTGCCAGGGGCTACATGATCTGGAGATAGTAGAGCATTACAGGGTGGACAGGGACACCATACAGCAACATGTTGAGCTGTGCAGGCCAAACCTCAGAGCCAGAAATAACAGAGGGGAACCCATCCCAGTAGACACAAAGGTATGTGTAAGCTTGAGAATACTAGCAACAGGTACCTTTCAAAGGCCAACTGGGGATATCATGAGGATCTCACAGGCATCAGCATCCAGGGTACTCCACCATTTCCTGGATGCCATGTTACCACATGCCAATGAGCGCATATACTTCCCTTGAATGCAGGAGGAGTTGGCCAGCAATATGCATCTCTTCCACCAGACTACCCAGAGGTACTGGGTGCAATAGACTGCATGCACATACACATCAAGTCACTACCCGGTGAGCAGGGTAGGTGCTACATAAACTGCAAGGGATACCCCTCCATCAACTGCCAGGTCATGTGCAATGCCCGGGGCATTATCATGGATGTGTGTGCTGACAGCCCTGGAAGCTATCATGACTCCCACATCTGGCATGCCTCACAGCTGTATCAGGTATTTGCCAGGGGGGGGACATCCCATATGGCCACCTGGTGGGGATGCTGGCTATGCACTGGAACCATGGATGAAGGCTCCCATCAGAAATGCACACACACCAGTGCAAGACTACCATAATGAGGCACACACAGAAACCAGAATCATAATAGAGTGTATGTTTGGGATGCTGAAATCACGGTTTCGTTGCTTGGACATATCTGGTGGAGCCTTGCAGTAGTCTCCAGGCACGTGCCCACATCTTCATAGTATGTGCCATGCTACACAATATGATCCTGCAGAAACAGCTGCAGAAGGGACAGAATGGTGAAGGCCCTCACAGCCCACCACCATTGCCAAGGATCCCACAGGCACAGAGGGACTCAGACCATGAACACCTGTGCCAGCACCAGTAGGCAGACGGAGGCGTGCCCAGTATGCCCATGCCTTGGCAAAGGGAGGGAACATATAGCACACACACTGACAGTGTAGGCACCCATGGACTGACACCCTTCTCCACCTGCACACACATTAAACATGGATGGCACACACACACGACCACCTGTAAATTGTCATGTATAGGTGGTCTGCTGTGTGCATCCTACATAGGCAGCCCTCAACTATTGTACATACAACTGCCATTGACACAAGGTAAGTCAATACCTGAACAGTAAATTAAGCTATCAGCATGTGTCGATACTGTATGTATAGGTTCATAGGTACATAGGTGGGTACATGCCTAACTGCCCGAGGCTATTCATAAGCCTAGCAAAAATGTGTCTGCTGTCACCACCCCATTGATTAACTAACTGTCCCTCTGTGGAGCAGAGCCAATTGTGGCATCCCTGGGGTGTATCCTCTGTTCCCCACCCACTCTGCAAGGATTCCCTGGAGTGTTAGTGAGGGGCTCCATATAATGTAATCAGGGATGTAGTTCCAAAGCACGGGAAGTACCCATGACAGGAATCTGTCACTCCAGCATCTTCCAGTTATGGTTGTGGCAAGGTGTAGCTCATTACAGTGTGTGGCTCACTGTGACATGGATTCCCATAGGTGGGGCATATCCATTAAACCTGACTTGGATATGGTTTTGCTGGCCAGCAAATATCATCTCTGAGGAAACAAGATGCCACTGAGTAATGCAAGAGTTTATGCAGTCTGGCAGCATTGGACACATGTCTGATGGCATTATCCCTCTTGGCGAGGTATGTTTGTGGCCCTTCCAGCTGTTGGATGTGTCTTCTGAGGAACATACAAAATGGGCTATCATACTCGATGATGGGATTGATGAGTGATGAGTAAAGGGACACAATAACCTCAGTCTATTTAGATGAGAACCCTTAAGTAATCAGATGGCCTACATAGACAGATGTCCTAACTACTTTGCAGATATGATTGTCATAGGAGAGATCACTATCTAATGTAGTCTCCACATACCCATTATGTTGTCTGAATTATAGTGTCTGACACTCATGTGTTAATATGTATGTGTGTAGTTTCCCAAAATGGAATGACCATGCAGTATGTGGCCTTTAGCTGGAGGCCATGACTCTGACACCCTGTGTTGGTCTATGTGAGGCCCCTTAAAGGACATCTGTGACAGCTTGACTGTCAATTATGGCTCCCAGTCTGCAGTAATCACCAAACACGGTCTGCTGTAGTCCAGCTGTGTTAGCACGTACCTCTGAGAAGTATATGGCAAACAGTAAGGGTCCCAAGACTGAGTCCTGTGGGACACCAGTTGTGACTGGTCAAGAGTTGGACCTGGAGGCTGCTAGGCTTACCATATGGGTTCCATGTGTAAACCTGTTGGCAAACCAAACTGTGATGTATGGGTGTATGCACTGGCTGGCGAGCATAGAAATAGTACCTGAGTAGGTAATGGTGTCAAAACCCTTGACGAGGTCCAGGTAGCATGTGTGAACTATCACACCCCACACCTAACGTTTAGGTGACTGTAAGATGTCAGACAGGTTCAGTAGGCATAATCTGCACTCAATCAAACTGACCTGGGTTGAGTCAAGTGTCTGGAGGTTACCATTGTCTATGTTAATGAGTGCCATGAAGATGCTCTCCATAGCTGTGCAGATCAGGCTACTCAGGCATATGCGTTGGTAGTTACCATGGTCAGATGTGTCACCACCTTGGTGGAGTGGAATAGCTGTTGCCATGCGCCAGTGAATGGCCATGTAGTCTGTGTAGAGGCTGATGTTAAATAGCTATATTAGGCGTGGGGGGGATCACTTTGTCTTGTAGTGTCTTCAGGATGCAGTCTGGGACACCATCTGCCTCCACTGACACTCTGTCATGCCGTTTGTACATTTTGGGTATTGTTGTGTATCCTGTAGAGGGTGAAGCTTGCTCCGAATGTATCATCAAGTATGTTGGTGATATCAGTAGGGTCAGTATATTCAGTGCAATACTGCACCAGCACAGTACAAATCTGTGTGTTACTGCTTAGATCCTTGACATAGCCAAAGAAGCCTTTGTGGTCATATTCTGAATCCATGCCTATTTACCTGTGGATGTCAGCCTTGGATGATTACATGAGTAACATAAGTATCTTGCTAATACTGGTCACAGATGTCTGCATGTCTTGGGATTTGCTGTTGTTCTGGACTACTGTCCTACTTCTGTTGTATAGCCTGTATAATGCAGGGGTTAGCAGACTGGTGTCCTTGTGTAGGAGTAGTGAGTCCTGGTTTACCATTGATGGCACGACCCATACATCTTTGTAGGTGCTTATAGAGTGCATTTGTAATTCTGTATGTATCTTGAGCAGTGTCATCCCTGAGCGTGGGTGCTGTGAACCCTCCCACCTCTGTCATTAGTACTGTGAATTTAGCTGTAGGAAAGGTATTCACTGTGTGTTCCTTGGGTGAGGGAGATGGCTGGGTGTGGAAATCATCAGTGAATAGTTCATGGTCAGATCTAAACAGTGACCAGTTTACCTCTGCTGTAGTGTACCTGTTCCACATGTCAGTGATTACCACTTCTAGTATGTTTTCACCTCTTGTTAGTCTGTCTACTAACTGATACAGGCCATATGAGGTGATAAATCCCAGGAAGTGCTGGGCCTGGAAGTGAATACTCGAGTAGGTTATCCAGTTAAGTGTAGGGTAGCCGACATTGACCAATAACAGGGTGTCTGGTAGGACTGTCATGTTTACCACTGTCTCCAGATAGTTGTAGTGGTGCTCCTTGGTCATGGAGGGTTATCTGTAGCAGCTCACAGTTTGCATTGCAGTCGTGGCCGATGTTAGCTGCACATGGATCATCACAGAGGTATTATACTGGCCCACTAATTTGGAGGTGTAGGTATCCCTGATGAATATGGATGCACCCCCTCCATGTCTGTGCCAGTCCATGTTCAGTGGCTGAAATGTGTGTTATGAGTTGTAGTCTGGTAGTGCTGGTGTGCTCACAGGAGCCTTATACAGGTCCCAGTCACAGAACAGATGTAGATGTTGTCCATACTGAGGGGTGCTGTGAGTGCGTGCATGTTGTGAGTCCTACCCCTGGTGTTGAGTAGCCTAACCCTCATTGATTCTGCTATTGTGCAGTTCATGGAGGTGAGATTCACCTCTGGGACCTGTCTAAAAATGGCACCATGGGGGCGCCAATACCCTTGCCCATCATTCCAAAGCCTTAGGCTGACACATGCAAGTTGGTATGGCATTGTTGCAGGCATTTTTCCCATCTATGCTTGTGTCCCATCTTTCCTGTAGGTAACCTACCACTAGCTTCCAAGATAGGCTTTTGGAGTGATTATGTATCAGTAGTCTGTATGCTATTGCTGTACTTAACTGTTGTCTGACTACATGGTGATTTTACACTGTATATTGTGATCAGAGAACTCTGTATAATCACATATGATGTTGGAGATGGCCTTCAATGTAGAGGTTCACAGATAGGAAGTAGGCTATTTGCCCAAGGGCATTTAGAAGCATAGCTACAGTGTGATGGCTTTATCTGCACCATTGATGAAGTAACCAAGCCTCTGTCAAGCATAGTCAATGAAGTGATTCCAGGCAGAGTTGCTGGAAGCTGTTGAAGACTGGGGTGCTGTAGGGTGATAGGGGCACATAGTGATCTCAAAAGGCCATGTTAACATGACAACCCAACAGCATTCAATTTCCCCAACAGGTCTTGCAGCTATAAAACTGGAGTGGCTCCTCCACACCCTGGCTGAATGTTTCTGGGGCACATGATCCTAGGGGTGTATATACTGTTGCCCAGTCACACATCAAGGTTTCCCCTGAAGTGTGTCAGTGAGGGGTTATGCAAAATGTAGTTAAGATGTTAATGTATAGTCTCTTAATTCATGTGTTATGTCGGTATTTCGAGAAGCTCACTGGGTGTTGGTGGCTCCGCCTGTTGTGTAGCCAAGCTTACATATAGGATTCATGGACATAGGAAATAGGCAGAAGGAACGTTAATGTCAATAGTGTAATGGCTACAGCATTTGCATAATATCTGTGCAGTCGTGGTTCAAATCCCAATAAAGTCAGAGATGTTTTACATGTTACATAGTATACCTTAACCACAGCTTGCATATATAGGTTGTATTCCACAGAATAATAAACATTTGGAACACACATAAACCCATGTGTGCTGGACAGTACAGTTAACAGACAATGTAATGTTATGTAAGCACATAGTGAGATGTTATGTCACTGAAATGTATATATCCTGAGTAGTTAGCAGAAGTGGCCATATTTGCGTGCACAGGTTGTAGGATGTAAAGTTTGTTTAACTGTGTGCAATTGCTGGTATAATGTCACACAAACACCTTTAAACCTGTGTACAACTGCTTAAATTAGCCTTATTCTGTAGTAAAACATGTCTAATACATCGCAGGTGTTGAACCCTGGACCATCCACACCATAGTCATGGGATCTAACACTAAGCCACCTAATTTGTATACATGGTAAGTGGTCGTTAGACTACACCTTATGCTACCGGCATTTCACAGTACAGACCACAAATGGGACAGTCACTTTGTGTACATATGTACAGTACATTGTAATATACTGTAATGTGTGAATCAACATATACAAGTCTACATATGTATAAGTGTTACAAATTAATACTAAATATATCTATATCTATCGATCTATATATATATATATATATATATATATATATATATATATATATATTACCGGCCCATAGCTATTCTCTCTCCACTCTCCAAAATACTAGAGAGACGCATACACTCTCAGGTCTCAGACTACCTCCTTACTAACAACCTCCTTTCCAATACTCAGCATGGTTTCCGACCAAACCATAGCACCACCACTGCCTTACTCTCCTTTACTAACACTATCCTTCAGCATAAAAATAATGGCTATCTCTCCTCTGGTACTTTCCTAGACCTATCTAAAGCATTTGACATGGTCCCACACAAACAACATATCTCTGTCCTCAATAACCTATCCTTCTCACAATCAGTCACCAACTGGTTTCAGAGTTACCTGTCTGACCACCAACAATCTTTTGTATGGCAAAATGACATATCTCCCCAACTATCTGTCTCCATACAGGTTCCCCAAGGATCCATCCTTGGACCCCTACTCTTCTCTGTTTTGACAAATAATCTAGCCTCTGCCACCACACATGGTACACTCATACAATGTGCAGATGACTCGACCATCATCTGCTCAGCCCAGTCCCTACCCAAACTGCAAAAAGTCACACAGGAAGCCTTTTCCTCTGTTGAAACTTGGTTATTTGATGCCCAATTAATACTCAAACCAAACAAAACTAAACTACTCATCTTCCAACCCACCAAACATACTCAAAACAACTCTCACTTTAACATCACAGCAAAAGACAACACCACTATATACCCAACTGAACACACCAAATTGCTAGGAGTGGAAATAGACAATAAACTAAAATTTGACATTCACATATTCATGACTATAAAAAAAGTCCACAAAAAACTAGGAGCATTATACAGAAATTAGCATCTTCTCACCAAAGCAGCAAATATTTCAATAGCAAATTCCCACCTTATCTCCACCCTACTTTATGCCTCTCCAATATATACCAACCTAAGGCAATGCGATCTAAACAAGCTAGAGACCTGCTACAACAAAATTGCCAAATTCGCCACAGGGGCATCCTACCGTAGTCACCACTGTCTCTCACTTGCTGAACTGGGCTGGCTTGAACTCCCTCACCTCCTTCAATGGTATCAACTCTCACTCGCCCACAAACTAGTAAACCATCAACTAAATGTCCCATCCCTCCAGAATCGACTCCAACCCTATCGCACCACCAGACCACTACGATCCAGCAACAAAAATCACTTGCAGATCACTAAAGCCAATAACTCTGCTGGTGAAGCACTATTCTCTTGCACCATAGCCAAATTATGGAACTCCCTCCCACCCACAATTACCTCCGTACCATCATAAATCCACTTCAAAACTTTACTAAAAGCGCACCTAAAAACATGCTGGCTATGCCCTTGCAACTCCCACTCTAATGAAACCCACCCCATCCAACCACTACCTTTCTTTCCACTCCACTAACTACCTTGATTATAGCAAGCTCAGATGCTCATAAGCCTAGTACTTATACAGCAGGAACTTCTTATTTTAACATTTGTTAATGTCTGTTATGTACTTCACAGATAAAGATTTTAGTTGTCTACTGACGTACTATGTTCTTCATCTGTAAATATGTTGTAAGTAATTGCTATTGAAATTGTTAATCACTATGTAATCCAATGTAACTACTGTCTGTTTATTTTAACTGTGGAGCTTTTCTCCCCGGGCCTCCGCTGAAAATGGACCTACGTCCAGTCGGACACTCCCGGTCAACAAATATAAATAAATTAAAAAAAAAAAAAATATATATATATATATATATATATATATGTATAGACATATATATATATATATATATATATATATATATATATATATATATATATATATATATACAGTAACATATATATATATATATATATATATATATATATATATATATATATATAGATATATATAGATATATACATATATATATAAAACATCTATGAATACACGTTGTGACACAGACGCATTCCAAATGGATAGAAGTGTACGCAAAACACATGCCGCTCTGGTATTATAACTATTAATATAAACCTAATTCCCCATAGAAGCAATGGTTGGTGAGTATGTGGAGATTGGTGTGGGGGAGGACCACTGGTTAATGGAATATGCATCAAGGAGGGCCTGTGTCGGATGTTCATTATGTGAACCGGAAGAGTACACATGGAGTATGGGCACAATGTAAAAGGACACAAAACAAGAACCATTCTCATCCATAATACACCCTGTCAGGTCACATTGCAAACTGACTTCAACAAACATATGAACATTAACAGCTATCATACATATGTACACCAACTGACTTACACATTTGTTTGCAGTAGTGAGGAATGGCTGTAGTACACGTACATACTAAACACCATAAAAGTTGTACATATCTCAGATGTCTCAGTGGAAATGCCAGTGACTGTGGTGTTCATGGTCCCGGTTTCAAGACCTGCAAGGGCTGTTACGTCATTTTGAGGTCCCGAATAAGGGATGTTGGATGCAGGTTATTAAAGCACTTTTAAGCAGACGTTAGCGGGTTATTGCGCCGGTAAGTGCTGGTAAGCGGCGCTTAAACATGACTACATGGATAAGCACCACACAGGTTTAACCTTTGATGAACATTGCTCAGATCATGGGCAAAGCCGCCCACAACCACTGAAATGTGTGTTATTCACCCTTGCACTACCATTGCCTGCACTGAGAGGTAAAATGACCACTGCCAGGATTAGAACACGCAACCATGTACATAATCTTCACAATAACCTACCACCAAGCTACCTGAGACGTACCAATGGGAGTTGTGTATTCTGACAGGTTAAAACACAAAAGGGAGGATTGTGTGGAAATAGGACAAACCGCCATGTACCCAATGAAAGGTGTATGCTATCTATCTATCTATATATATATATATATATATATATATATATATATATATATAGAGAGAGAGAGAGAGGGGGAGAGGGAGATATATGTCGATATATAGGGATATACATATATATATATATGTAGATATATAGATAGGTTAACAACATCAACACAACAATGGAGGTACATATAAATGGGATACCTACCAAATACTGAATGCCTGACATACCGACGCGCGTAATCACGAGGCTTAAAGACTGAAAGACCACAATACCGAAACACCAGAAGCGCAAGTTTTAAAATCCTGACGTTAAGGGACATTTAGTTAGTGCTTCTGGTGTTGCGGTTCAGGTAGGTTACTGTATGTAAGTGTGTTTCTGAGGGCTGTAGTATGTGCAAGTGTGTGTTCTGAGTGTGGTGTGTGTTTCTGGGGGACTGTAATGTGTGGGTGTGTGTTTGCTTTGTGTGTCTTTGTGCGATCTCGGAGGTAGAATATTAAAGTAGGGGGGTGTGGGGGTGCAGCCACCCACATGGGGGGTGTAGGGGGGCTTGCCCACCTGCTCATACATAGTGTAGGATGGTTTGTTTGGATGTGGTGGGTAGCAGTGTGTCTGTGTGTGCGTGTGTGAGTTCTGTGTTTGTGTTACTTTCGTGAGACTAATTGTCGCGAGTTTGAGTGTTCGGTATTGTGGGGTTTGGGAGTCTGGGCCTGGCACTGTGGGTGTTGGAATTGTGCACCTTTGGGATTCCGTAGGTATCCCGTATACAGCGGTTGAAGTGTCCAAATATGAGTATAACATGGACCATAGCAATCACACATTCCACCACAACCAAACGTTATGAACAAAGGATATAGAGAGTATATGCCTATATACTATTACAAATATGTGCTATGGACATGAGCCAAAGATAGGGTTACCACCTGTCCCACTTTGTGAGGGACAGTCCCTCTTTGTGCAGTTGTGTCTTGACCAAAAATAGTAAAAATGCCAAATTTTCTGAGATTATAGGACGTAATTATGTCCCATATTTAATGTAATAGTTGCATAAAATAGTTATTTCTGTATCTAAAATACCTACATGTAACAAGAAACAGGATAAGTAACTAAACTGCTACAAGAATAAGCTTTTATTTAGGCATAAATGTAAAGTTCTACCCTTGGTACTGACCATGGGTTTGTGTCGGCCTGTAAAATCTGATGTGTGTGTCCCAAAAATGTCCCACTATGGCCATTTGAAAAGGTGGCAACCCTAGCCAAAAAGGGTCAGTCACCAACACAACTCCAATGACTGCAAATATCTATGACAGAAATACACAGACAGCTTTCATGTAGCAGCACTTTCTTACATTCCGATGTATTGCCGAAGGGATTGAAGGACTAACATCACCTGCATGCTATACAGGAACCAGTTAACAGTGCCTTAATGAATCAGCCTGCAATTACCATAGTATTAGTCCACTAAAGGATAGGTGTTCAAATAGGGAAGGAACCTTCACACACATATCGAATATGTATAAAAGCAGTTCCTACACATCTGCATCTGCTATGTACACCCACCAACATTTTCCCACATCCAAAACAATTACAATACATTCTGTAATAACATCACAAATCATTCACTCACTGTATGACATCTGCAGAAGCCTTAACATACCTTGTCAGAGACACACTAACATGGCCCTATGTGAAATAGTTGCTGTTATACAATGGAACAGCTGCTGATGTTACAGGGTTTGTTTGCATTAATCCCATTTCAGAGGGTTGTGTATACACCAGAAAGTGTTACCAATTACTGACTAACAGCACAGTATGATACACATGTACACCAAACCAAAGATGTCTGGTGAGCACTGTAAACCACCTAACATTTTATGCATAGCCATACAGCCTTGAGCTGCTCAAACATCCTTGCCAGACTGAAACATCTGCAGAAGTATCAGGTACAAACAAACCCTGCATAAGTAGCAATGTTCAGAAATATAACAGCTGTACTCAAATGTAGAACAACATCTTCTAGCCATTACACACAATCCACAGGAGTTATGAAGCAAATATATCTCTGTGTGTCTCCATATAGCTGTTGCAATACATCACAAACAACACATCCAGGCCGTCTTCCTCAAAAGTAAGGCAAAGGGACAACGCCCAAGTGGAGTACTCAGTTATACACCACTGTTGCCATGGTATTGGCTAATGGAGTAGCTGCACAGCTGATGTGCACGTAATTAACTACTTTGGAACACCAATTGGTGGTCAGGATAGCACATGTTACCGATATTTAACTATAAAAGGATGGCTTGTCACACATTCAAACCATCTGTATATACCAGCAAAACATTACAAAGAAGATTGAAACACAAACTGAATAAGATTGAAATAACAGTCAATGACACCTCGAGTATGTAGAAGGTATGTAGAACACTCAGTATGTCTGTGTATGTAGTACCTGTTCTATAATAATTAAAGTGTACGCAATGCATATAGTGGAAACAGATATCTTGTAGTGATGTATTGTTGAGCATAGTAACGCTTGTAGTATTTATGTGTGTACTGCTGTAGGCCACAAGGCAAACACCTCTTACACCACAAGGGATGCTATATAAGGACTTTGAACACAACAATTCCTCCTCCAGCCGCTGTCAGTGGCAGGGTTGGTCCAACAAGTACGTGCTATAACAGGGGATAGTATATGTTGATATATTGTAAAAGTAGGCATATGTATGGGTGTATTACTGAGAATAACATGTTGAAGGTGGGCCTACTGTGCAATTTTGATTTGCATTGTGGGATATCGTGCCAATAACTGTGTAATGTACAGTATTGTAGGCAGATATGTATTATATTTTACATAGCATTACTGTTATGTTATGCAAACATTAGTTATGTCTATTGGCATTTACAATACACAATAACAGGATACATATGACTTGTAGTCACCCGACAGTTCATCAGTATGATAGCAAAGTAAAATGGAAGAGCTAATTAACTATCCATGCACATAAGACATGTAATAGGTTCATAGGTAGGTACTAAGCTGTCTGGCCAAGGGCATTTATAAGCCTAGCTAGAGTTTGTTGGCTTCCGCTACCTCCTTAGGTTAGTTCCCTGTGCCTCTGAACAGCAGAGCCATTAGTTCCCTGTGCCTCTGTCCAGCAGAGCCACTGTAGTGATCCCCGGGGTACATGTCTGTCTCCCATCCACCCGTCAAGGATTCTCTTGAAGAGTGCTAGTGAAGGGCCCTGCCTGATGTACATTGGAATCATGTTCCAAAGCATGGGGAGTCTCCGTGTCAGGAATCTATCCCTCCAGCACGTCCTAGTTATCATTGCAGTTAGGTTAATATCTCTAGAGCATGTGGCTCTCAGGGGCTTTTGTTTAGGTGGAGCATATCCATCAATACTGGGTTGGACTTGGGCCTTATATGTCAAGCAGAGATCACCGCTGAGTATGCAGTATGCAACTGAGTACAGCTGGAGTTTCTTTAGTTGGGCTGCATAGGTCATCTGTTTGAGGTCAGTAATCCTCTTGGTGTGGTACTGTTGTGGTCTTTCAAGCAGTTGCAGTTGTCTTGTTAGGTACAGCCCAAATGGGGTGTTGTATCCTTTAATGGGTCTAATAAGTCATGAGTAGAGAGGCACAATGGCCTCCTTTGTTCTGGATGTGAACCCATTTGAGATTAGGGGGGCCATGTAGAAGGATATTCTAACCACCTTGGCAATATGGTTATCAAAGGAGAGATTGCTATCTACTTGAGTTCCCAGATCCCTTATTACCTTTTCTGTATGTAGGGGACTACCACCTATATGGTAGACCACGGGTAATTAGTTTTATCCAAAGGGGATGACTATGCACTTTTTCGCATTCAACTTGAGGCCATGTTATTGACACTTTATCCGTCTAAGTGACACCCTTCTGGAGGTTGTCTGTATCAGCTGGGGAACCAGTTATGGCCCCTAGTTTGCAGTTGTCTGCAAACCTTTTCAGCCAAAGTCCTCCTGTGCTTGCCTGTACTTCAGAGAAGTATATACTGAACATGAGGGGTCCTAGGACTGAGCCCTGGGGGACACTACTTCTAACTGGTTTACAGTCAGACCTAGGGTATGCAACTCTCACTGTGTGGGTTCTGGCTGTGAGCCACTTTGCAAACCATCTTGTGATGTAGGGGTTAATGTGCAGGTGGATGGGTATGTCGATAATACCAGAATGAGGAATGGTGTTAAAAGCCTTTGAGAGATCAAGGTAGGCTGTGTGGACCTCCTTACCCTCATCTAATGCCTTGGTAACTGTCTCAAAGAAGTCCACCAGTTTTAGGAGGCATAGTCTGGCCTTAACAAAGCCAAACTGGGTGGGGTCAAAGGTTTGGAGGTACTCAATTTCTCTGTGAATGAGATCCATGATGATGTGCTCCATAGCCTTGTAGACCAGGCTAGTCAGGCTTATAGGGCAATAGTTCCCATGGTCTGTTGTGGTGCCACCTTTGTGAAGTGGGATAACTGTTGCTGTGTGCCATTCAGGGGGCATAAAGCCTGATGCAAGGCTATTATTGAACATGGTGCTTAAGTGGGGAGCCAGTTCATGCTGAAGTTCATGTAAAACGCAGCCTGGGATATTGTCCAGTCTCATGGATGCTGTGTTTTTTGGCTTTAGAGAGTGCAGCTTTTACCTGCATAGTTGTGATTACAAGGACTCTGCATTGTTCCTGTATAGATATGGGCCCTTTAGGGGGTGAGAGGGGGGTAAAGTTAGCACTGAACCTATCTGCCAGGATGTTGGCAGTATCAGTTGGTTCTGTAATGTTCGTGCCTTAGTGCTGTAGCCCTGAGCAGATCTGGGATGTTGCCATCGAGATTTATGACATAGCTATAGAATACTTTGTGGTTGTCCTTGGAATTAGTGGCGGTTATGTTTACATAGCTAGCTTTGGAGGATCTTATAAGGGATCTCAGATTCTTACTGAGGCTGACCAGGGAGCTCCTCCACTCACAGGATTGTACTCTCTTTTGCAACAGGTTCTTCCTTCTGTTGTACAGTCTGTTTATGGCAGGGGACCACCAGACTGGCTTTTTGGAGGATAGCGTCTTGGTTCTGTTTGGGATAGCATGATCCATGCACTTGTGTAAGTGCTTATAGAGTGCATTTGTGTAGGATTCAGCAGTTGTAACTGTATTGTCCATCTGCATGGGTGTCATGAAGTTCATCACTTCTATCTTAAGAAGCCTGAAGTTGGCTTTGTAGAAATATTGTACCGTGGTTTCCTTAACGGGGTGGGGTGGGGATGGGATATGGATATCAAGGGTGATTAGCTTATGGTCGGATCAGACCAACAAGGAGTTGACTTCAGGTATGGAACACTGGTCACTCATGTTGGTAATGACTAGGTCTAGGATATTGTTGCCCCTGGTGGGGGTGTGGATAAGTTGATCCAGGGCATTGGAGTTTATGAATTCCAGAAAGCGTTGGGCTAATGAGTTGGTACACGAGTAGTTATCCCAATTAATGGTGGGGTAGTTGAAGTCACCCATTAGTAGGGTGTTTGGTTGAACCCTAATAATTTCCAGTACATCAAGAAAAGAGGAGTGGGAATCCTGGGGCATGGTGGGGGATCTGTAGCAAGCTACAATTTGGATTGCAGTTTTGCCCAGAGTTAGTTGCACTTGGATAACGTCGGATGCATTGTACTAAGCAACTAGCCTGGAGGTGTGGATATCCTTAATGAATATGGACACAACTCCACCCTGGGTGTTTCGGTCCAGGTTTAATGGCCAAAAAGTGTGGTATGAGTAATAGCCTGGTAGTGCAGGGGTGCTCTCTGGAGCCTTGAACCAGGTCTCAGTCACTGCACAGATATCAATGTTCTCCATTACAAGGAGTGCCTCGAGTGATTGCATTTTGAGATTTAGACTTCTAGCATTGAGTAGCATTACCCTCAGTTTTTGCTTGCCTGTTCCTGTTATGGTGGTGAATATGTTATTTGAACCTTGCCTAAAAAAGGCACTATTTGGGCAGGAAGAGCTTTAGCCAGTATCCAGAATCCCAGGGCTGACAGGTGCAGGCCATCTGTGGCAAAGCATCGTGGTCTGTCGACCATGTCATCCCAAGCAGACAGATACTGGATACCCTTAGAATGACACCAGAAACTTAGCCAGTTGTTGAAGTCAATCATTTTGTCCTTGTACTGCGGTATAATTCTGGGCAATGGCAGAATGCTACTCAGGGCTAGGGTCATACCTGCCTGGGCTACAAGATTGGAGAGCTCTTCCATGTCTCTTTTCATGTAGTCCAGGGAGGTACGTCTCAGGTTATTCACACCAACATGGACAATGACAGAGTCATATTTGTACTTATTGTGGAGTGACCTGAGTGCATGGGTTATGTGGCAGATCATGGTACCTGACAGGCAGCTGACAGTAAACTTCTCCTTGTTTAGCCTGGTGAGTGGGACATCAGTGTGCCCGACTATAGAGTCACCTATGACTAGAGTGTTCGGTACATTGTTTTGCCTTATTGGCTGTGGTTGAGTGGCACACTGAGTCTGTGGGCTATGTGTCATTGGTGTTGTGTTTGGGGATGGAGGCTGCTTGCATATCTGCTTTGGAGGTCTCTGTTGCCTAGACAGATAATTATTGAGAGCCTCTGCAAATGATTTTGTATAAATATGTGTGGATTTTGGTGGTGTAGATTTAGTGAGACTATGTGATGAGTGTGGTGTGGTGCAAATGTTTACCTTCTCCACATGACTGTCAAGTTCAGTCTTGGTTGGAGAGAGCTTTACCTCCGGTTTGGCTAGATAAGTGCATCTCTCACAGGTTGTAGTGTTGGGTGGTAGGAGGAGAGGGTTGTCTGTGCACATGAGGCAATTTCTACATTGCCTCAAGATGCCCATATTCATCAGATAGACAGGAGAGAACAATGGGAGCTGACCCTTGGACATGCCTGAATATAAAACTATTTTCCTCTAGATAAGTGAGGAAAGTTAGTACAAGAGCTGTTTTACTCTAAGCAAGTGAGAAAAGTATGTACAAAAACTGTTTACCTATAGGTAATGAGGAAGACTGAGTGCTATAGTAATTAGTAGCTTATTTAGTGCTTACATGTTCTGAACAAGTGCTGAGCATGAATAAGCAATCCAGATAGGGTCTTGGATAACATAAATACACTGCTCCCCAACAGGTACACAATCATATACCCATGTACACTACAGAGCCCCTGTAACCACAACTATGCAGGTACATGCTGCACTCAGGCTACATGGGACCTGTCCACATCCCAGGTTGTATCATACACATATGGCAAAACAATTTTCTCTCCACATACACATCATGTAAAACATAGCTTCATGTCAGGCTGTGTACACATTGAATGGTGCACGTAAACAGTTATCACAACCCACAAAGGGGTAGACAATACTGATAATGGGAGGTACTGCACTACTACCCTGCTGAGTCTGGTCTGAAAGGCCATGAACCTTGATCAACTTATTTGATGTCAGCAGTACAGATGTAGATGACAGTAAGGTTTATTTTACACTGCATATCATAACCTTGCCAGGTCATAGGACATCATCACCCATACTGTGTTCCACCTATGCTCCGTATATATACATTCCTATGTCACATGAGTGTTTTGCAACTGGACTGCTGGTAGAACCAACACTACAGAAGGTGTCTGAATAATACATGCACATCACACCAGTGCCAGCTACAGTAAGACAGGGTCAATTCATTTTACTCCCCCTCATTGTAGTCTATACCACACAGACTAACAGAAGGCATCTGCCTATTGAACTATGCAAATGACTATGACTTAGGAGCAATAGCTGACTCAGAGTGTTGTGGACAACATACAGAAGGGGCTTTGTGGGTGAGGTGTGTGACATATGGCCACAATCTGACAGCTGCATATTGCATTGTCACCCCTATGTTAATAACCCTGTACCCATGAACTACCAGCTAGGCAGCGGTCAACATAATGGACACTGTGTGTAAGGGATGCAGCTGGGCAGTTGTCCTTCCTGTGATAGTTACATCACCTGTCAGGCAGTCGTAAGTGGCAACCCTAATCATGATAGGGTGCCATCCATGAATATAGAGATCATTGTTCAGCCATACTCATCACTCAAGTGACCCATATCAGATCACATATTTCCTTTAAGGGGTATTGGCCATGTTCAGATGGCCTACACCAGCCTTCTCAATCCCATCTCCACTATGTAGCATGATGCCTACCCTGAATAAAGCCATGTCCAACCCAGTGATGCTGGACATGCTACACGTACACATCCTGCTCTCAAACACATACTTTATGGACATCTACCTTCCTAGTACAAGGATCACCACATGCTGGACAGATCCTTGTCCTGTGCACTTTACATACTCCTGCCATACTATGCATCCCTGTCCAGCAAAGCTGCACATTGCCCCTTTTCAGACATGGTGTGATGACCACATGGTAAATTTCTCATTAACCCGGTGGATCAATTATGTGTCACTGCTTGACCTGGCCCCAGAAACCCGCCTGTCAGCTACAGCTAGGTAAACTTTCATCCTAGGCTCATACATGGCCCAGGGCATATAGTCTACTAGTTGACTTTGACCGTACATGCTATAGTTGATAACCATCCCTGCAAATACCATCAGGCTAGCCAGTGTCCCATGTGTCACATGTGCAACACAGGTGATACATGGCAGGATGTTGAACTGCTGTACAGTGCCGTGTAGATGTATATGGCAAAACATATACATGTAAAACCTTCTGTCAGCATGTCTGCAGGGTCACAGGTCATGTCCATTAAGGCAATGTAAGTCTTTATATGTGACATATACACAGCAGCAAGGTCGACTGCATTAATGTGGACACATCCAGGCACGTGCTGATAGGTAAGAACACCAGTACAGGCAAACAGACATGCCCACTTCAAGACAGCATCCACATGGAGTATGAGCAATGTAATCAGGTGACACACACACACACACACACACACACACACACACACACACACACACACACACATATATATGGTGATAATATCCAATCACCATTGAGTGTCACATGTGTGTGACACAAACATGTCAGTGGTGCCAGTGTCATGTAGATTTTCAGAGACAACTATTTAATCTTAATAAATGTGATACACATGTATGTTCAGCTGTAGCTCTGTACATCTTTGAGTTACTGTGACCTGTCTCCATCATTATTTCTTCCAGGTATACCGCGTGCAAGGCTTCCACCTTATACCTGCTTGGAGGATGAGGCCCTCATCCCATATCTACATGATAATCATGATGTCGTGTTCAGCCATGTGCCACAGAATGCACAGCAGCGGGATGCCCTGTGGCAGGAACTTCGCAGGAGGGTTAATGATGTGGGTGGCCACAACAGCACATACCAGCAGGTGCGCAGACACTGTACAGACCTAATTAGATGGGCGATCGCCAGGGAACAAGGTGCAACAGGTGGTGGGCCACCAACCCAGCCCCCACTCACACATACCGAGGAGCTACTGGCCTGGGGACACCTGCAGAACAACATCCACAAGCCTTCACTGATATCGTGGAGGTGGGTGTCTCTCAACCACCAAGCCTGGAGTTGCCTGGTAAGTTACTACTGCACATATAACAACTATATTCCATATAGTTACATGTGTCACTGTACAATATGTAATGTAACATCATATGCAAGGCATGTATACACACATGCCACATACTATAGTATGCTACTCTGTGTATGCACACATGTGCATACTCCATAGTATAGTTTATTGTACTGGTGTATGTGTTAACATGCACATTGCACCCTGTAGTTATAATACAGGCATGGATAATGATCATACTGCTGTGTCACTCCTATTTAGGTACCTCTGGCATTCTGCTAAGACAGAAGCCCATTGCAGGTGAGACTGTTATTACTTATCAGGCATGTTACTGCACAGATCTATCTGCCATGTGGCCATTTACCACATGTACACATAATGTATGGTCCTGTCACAATATACAGGTCGGACCTGCAATGCATCACAATGGCTACCCATGTGCAATACTTGCAAGCTATGTGAAACACCAACATGAAACCTCTCAAACTGTCATTGCCAAATGTGTGGACAGCTGTGCATACAATGGTGGAGGTGATGTCCACTGTACGGACATGTACTACAGATCAGAACTACACCTGTGGGGAATACAAACAGTACTACACAGTGAGCTGGAGTATGGCCAGCCCACAGGATTCACCGGTGAGGATTATACCCCTGCTATGAATGTCACACAATGTGATGTGCTATCTGACATGTCTATGACATGTAATGGGCTGGCTGCAACATTGCCCAACTATCCTGAAAAACATATCCCACATACCAAACATACCACCCTTTGTATGCATAACACTGTCGTCAGTGGAGCATATGACATATATAGTTGTATGTCATATGGGACAACACAGACATGTGAAATAGAAGCCTGTCACCACCATTTGGCCAACACATGTTCACACATGGCCATGGAAGATGTCTAGAGACATAAAGCAACACATACAGTAGGCGTGATGTGCTTGTGTGTACACCCTGTTGTACGTTGGCTCCACATGGTCCAACTATGGCCTTTGCGTAATGGTTATATTGAAGATGTGGAACACTAGACATCCTACAGGCCTGTGCACATCTTGTGTAGGCATGACATCAATCCACCACATAAGATGTGTTGAACATCTTGAGTGTGTCACGACATGACAGCAGTCACTTGTACAGTATCCACATACATATGCAGACAGCCACATCAGCCCACAGATACAGTACATTCCCCTTGTTGGTGTTGGACATCACTGTCATCCTTGCTCCTCATATGTGTGTGTGTGTGTGTGTGTGTGTGTGTGTGTGTGTGTGTGTGTGTGTGTGTGTGTGTGTGGTACACAGATGTCATGTGGGACATGATGTACCGACGAGTTTGCCATGTCTGGCCATAGTTGCCAGGCAGCAGCAATATGGGTGCAGATGTGCAGGGGTGTCATCCATATACCTTTCAGTGACCTGTGTCACACATTCCACATCATGGTTTAGTGTGTATACACCTCAGTGACATGGGTCACATTCCACAGTATATATGTATTATATCTGAACACAGTCATGGCTATGAACTGTGTCTGTAACTCACACTGTATAGCAGAAGAGATGCCTCATGATTCATTGCAATGGCCATGCACATCAGCTAAATGTGCAGTAAATCTGTAGGGTGGACAGACAACACTGCATTGGGACACCATTAATCCATTGTATATTTGACAGGACACCATTGTGTTAAACATGTATGCATGTCATTGCACACGTTAGCAGATCACATGTGATACTACATATGATTGTCAGTCATATGCCACACATCAGGTAGGTGTACTGTTAACCTGAGCTGGTCTACATGGTGTAACACAGGGATGTATGTTAACTACTACTATAATTGTGTAATTTGCATGCCTTCTGCTATGACACATGCATGCTGTTGTGTGCAACCCAGGGATGTATGATAACTACCACTATTATTGTCCGAGCTGCATGCTGTCTGCTGTATCACATGCATGTTGCATGCCTTCTGTCATATCACATACATGTTGGGTGCCATAGCGTGTGTCTGCTTGTGTGTCTGTGTGTGTGTCTATTGTATAGATTGTAATGTACAGTTCTTGTCTGCCCCTCACAGGTGATGTAGGTGCATTCCCCTCCTGCGGTCCATCTGATGTTAGTGTCCCCACAGACTCTAGCAATGTTGATGAGCGCATGATTGAGGCACAGGCAGGGTTGGCAGGGGCTGAATCTGTGCCATTGGTTGCCATTCCACCTATATCCTCCTCATCCCCACACACAGTTCTCATGCCAACACATATCCCATCACCAGTGGCCATAGAGGAAGGACAGTTGGCATGTGGTAGCTTCGAACAGGAAAGTGTGGAGGCTATGGAATGTGTGCCTGCACACCATGGTATCAGCCAACTGACTGGTGATGCCCCTTACAGGCATGTGGCCAGTGCTGCTCATAGGAGGACCTCTGGCCGACATGCCTCTGCAAGACAGAGTGCAGCAGCTGGTGACCAGATGCATGTTTCAGGCTGTAATGGAGGCACAGGCATGTGCTGAATGGCACAACAGAGAAGATCAGAGGCTTCAGAGGGCTGCTGTCCATTCTTTAAACAACAACATGCAGGCAATGGCAAATGCTCAACAGCAGATTGCTGAAGTTTTGGATAGATGATTGGGTGACATGGTTGGAGTCGTTGACCATGGCATGACAATCCGCGAGCGTGAGCTGTCTATGCTAGAACATCTGCTAGGAGTGAGGCATCGGGCACGAGGACGTAGGCCAGCTACATCACCTGTTGCAGGTCTACATGAATGAGCTACCTCACATGTCCTCTCCCATAGTGGTGGCAGCAGCAGTGCAGCGTAAATCCCTACATTACTCGATGGGTTGCCAACTGGCTTACTGACAGAACCCAGACTGTAAAAGTAGCCGACTCCAAATCCAGCCCCAGACAAGTGACAAAGTGGAGTACCTCAGGGTTCAGTCCTGGGACCACTCTTATTTGGCTGCTACTTCTCTGAAGTACAGGCCAACACTAAGGGACTCTGGCTAACAAAGTTTGCAGATGACTGCAAACTGGGAGCCATTATTGAATCCCCAAATGATGTGGATATT